>NC_136073.1:774852335-775127335 GCF_964261635.1 Lissotriton helveticus | reverse complement strand
CGGCCGAAACCTATTCACAGTTACTTTATAATACCAATTATAACACAGCCCATGTACCGACATCCCAGGGGTACGGCGGCGTTTCAGAATCATGTGAGCACGTAATACACAGAAGGATCATAAATCTGAGTAGGTCCATTTTAATTTTAAACAACTAAACTTGTAAGTATCGTTTCAAATGTGGAAGACGACATAAGCAATCATGTATGTAGCATTTGGAAAATACGTAGTGCAAATACAGGTAAGTCCCCATCGGTAAACCTTCTGCAGTTAATGGCTAAATTACGGAAGGAACAGAAAACCCACCGTACAGCCCTGAATCGCGGGAATGGGACTCTTAGTCTAAAAGGGCCTCGTCCGAGTCAATCTGGGGCGGTTCACAAATATCTCCCCTGAACTTGCTCCATGCCCCCCAGATCTGCCCCCATTTCCTGGGGCACCCCCGATGAACAAACACCGCTTTCTCGGCAACCATCGCTACATCCATGTCCCTACACCAGTCCCTAAGCGTAGGTGAATCTTCAGCACCCCACAGTCTGGCTATGTTTCACTTTGCCACCATCATCCCCAGCATGGCCCAGTCCTGCTGTCGAAGGGTTAGATCCGTTGCGTCCCATACGTTTAACAGGCAACGCCGGGGTTCAGGCAGCAGGGAAACTAAACAGCATATTTAACGCTACTAAATCTAAATGCCTTGGAAGACGAAGAAATTACTCTCCAAGAGGCTTATGAACAAGTTGGTGCAGGCCTAAGCAAAAAACACCCGACATCAAGATTCTATCCTCAATTACAACCGGGGAACAAAATAGACCTTTTTCAAGAAGCTGTCACACATGACTTGTATAAAATGAAAAAAAGAGGATACAAAGATAACTTAACAAAAGAGGAAAAGGAAGCCCTTTATAACCTTTCAAACGACAAGGAAATAGTGGTCAAAATAGCTGATAAAAACGGAAATGTCGTTATTTTGGACAAACAAGCCTATATAAATGAAGCACATCGACAACTTGGGGATGCAACTTATTATGAAAGGTTACAAGTTAATCCAGATACTAAAATGAAAAGAGAAATAGATCAACGAATCTATAAATGGACATCTCAAAACCTAATCGATGAAGACGAGAGAAAATACTTAGTGGTGGACCATCCAGTTATGGCCACCATTTATTTCCTCCAAAAGTGCACAAAGATGCTGCGCAACCCGCTGTACGACCGATAGTCTCGGCAAATGGATCTTTATTAGAGCCAATGGCGAACTATATAGACTATTTTTTTGCAACCCTTTGTGGAAAATCTGGATTCTTATATCAAGGATACCAGCGATATTCTTAGAAAAATTGAGCAAATCACTTGGGATGACTCATATTATTTGATCACAATGGACGTCATCTCATTGCATACCACCATAGCAAATGATATGGGTATAAATGCTTGCAAATATTTTCTACAAGAAAGAAATATACATCTAAGTGACCATAATCGAATGCTGTTGGAAATGTTGGAAATTTGTCTTACTGGGAACATCTTTGTCTTTGGAGATGAAATCTACAAACAGTGCAACGGAACTGCTATGGGTTTTTCCTGTAGCCCAAGTTATGCCTGCCTCGCCATGGGATGGTGGGAAAAGGAAGTGGCCTGGAACATCAAAAATAAAAAGTATGTGGAAAAAATTGTTAAGTGGTCAAGAATTATTGACGATCTACTAATTGTGGGGGGAAAGGAACAGAAACAGAATTCCAGGATTATTTCAATATATTGAATACAAGTATTGAAACTTTAAAATGTACTTATCAAATGGAAAAAAGTGAGGCCATTTTCCTGGATCTGAAAATCTACATAAAGGAAAACAAAATTGAAACCACTCTTCATTGTAAAACAAATGCCACCCTACAAGGTGATAGCTTCCACCAATAATCATTAACTTAAAACATCCCATACGGAGAATTTCTCCGAATACGCAGAATCTGCAGTGAGGATAATGAATGGCAAAAGCACAGCACCAACACAGCAAAAAGACTCAAAAACTGAAAATATAATGCCGGCACAGTAGGAAATTGTTGGAAAAAAGCAAATGATAAGACAAGAACTGAATGCTTGACAATAAAAACTAAAGCTATAACAAATCCAACAGAAATAAGATTCATCACAGATTATACCAAAGACTCCAAAATGGTGAATTCAATTCTTTAAAAGAACTGGAAAATTCTAAAATTGGATGGCACCATCGGAAAAATGGTGGGAGATCACCCAACAGTGACATATCGCAGAGCAAAGAATCTAAAAGACTATTTGGTCCATAGTCATCTAGACACTCAAAACAAAAGCAAAGAATGGCTAAAAACCAAAGGGTTTGTCAAGTGTTACAGTTGTAAGGTTTGTCAAATAGCCAAACCGACATCGGAACTCCAAATGGCTAACAAAATGATGTGGAAAATCCAAAACTTAATAACTTGCAAAAGCAGATACGTGGTATATATAGTTGAATACCCCTGTAAATTAAAATAAATAAGGAGTACAACATGCGAATTGAAAAAAAGAATTTTGGATCATACGCGTGCAACCACTAACAAAGATAAAAACAATGCTATAGCGAGACACATGGAACTGGTTCACAAGGGGGATTGGAAAATGTTAAAGTTCTATGGCATCGACCAAGTGACAGAAAATAAGAGGAGGCAATTTGGAAAAAATACTCCGTCAAAAGGAATCTCGACACATTTTAAAATTCAGGACAATGACCCCGTTTGGTTTGAATCAGTCGGAGGAGTTATATGTGCACCTGTAGTAACAAAAATACCAGTATCATATAACAAAATTTTTTAATGTCTTATATATATATTAAGTGATATCAAATCATAAAGATTATGTACATGTTAAGCTAAGTTTTATATTACACTGAATTATCAACCAATGGGGTTAACCTTAAATGTGTCTATAAATGATGACGCCATTTACTGAAAAAATCCCTATTTAGGTGTTGAAAGTTTGCACGATCTGTATAACCAATAATAGGTACATACTACATGTCCTACAAGCCTTAGGGGCAGGTTAAAAAAATGACAGGAAATGATGTAATTGTCCTTTTCAAACTTGTTTAAATCACGAGAGAAAAAAACTGTTGTAAGATTCCGTGATCAAGCAGCGGCTGCTGCGAAACGCTTCGGATTTGTTTGTCTTGTTAGAGTGACCGTGAAACAAATGGAAATGGAATGAAAATAAAAGGAAATTTGACCAAGCGATTCCTTTTGGTTAGTGCGACCCGTTTTTTTCTGGGCTTCCAGAAGTGTGCTAAAATATATATATATTGTGAGAAGTTGGCCTGATGTGCAGTGTTCACTATTCTAGTGATCACTATATATCAGTCCAAACAACCCTTATTGATGATTGGTTGTAAGTCAACCTTATAGACCAGCTATCCTAGTAGCATGGATACGAGCAGTCTAAGGCTAAGACTCTAGAGGGCGTGTTAAGCCAGCTGTTTTACCATCACATTACCCCTTGAACACCCAGTGAAAGGACACCACACAAGTGTTATGAAAATAAACAATGTATTTATTAGAATCACAACAACCCTGTACTCTTTATGAGGACAGGGTGCTAGGCACACAACAAAACTCTTACGAAAATACTTAAGTTAGCACGGTATACACAAATGCCCGAGGGGCACGAAAAACCATATACTCTAAAAGTGGAATGCGAAATTACTAGCAGGTAAGTACAGTACTAATAGGCTTTGGAATCGCTAGGACTTGACTAGGGAATCGTTAGATTACTTCTAGGAGACCTAGGGGACTCGGGTGCAGAGTGTGCACTCTCACGCGGGATGCGGGACAAAGTCTATGGAGGCTAGTAAAGGCAAAGTTAGTGTTCACGGGCGAACCCGACCTGGTAGGGAGAAAACAACAGTGGATCCTGACCCTTGGATAGTGAGGCTATGCTGGGGCACCGAAATGCCGAAGTTACCTAGCCCAGGGGCTGCAGCTGCATAGGTCTGAAAAGACGTCGGGAATCTCGTTGCCGGACCAGGAGCCTGGAAGAAGGAAGTTGCTGGCAGGCGACCAGTGAAGGAAAGTTCGATGGATCCAAGCCTGGATCAAGGAAGAAGGAAACCTGAAAGCAGAGGGGACCAAGTTCTTGAATCACTAGCCAGTGATTAAGTGGGCACCAGGATGGCACCGGGCGAAGTCACCGCAGTCAGGTGAGTGGGCGCTGCTGGGCTCTGCAGTCTCTCGGACCAGGAGGCGTTGTCGGCGACCAGGATGGAGGTGCGAGCTGTCCCACGAAGGTTCTTGCTGTCGACGTCGCTGGACCCAAGATTGGGCAACAAGTCTTGGCAAATGCAAGGCCCACGCGGTGGACCTAAAATGGCGTCTTAGCCGGACCAGGAGGGTCCAGGGTACTTCTCCGATGGAGGGAAGCAAGGGCCAGTCTGGAGCAACCAGACCAGCAGCAGTGTTGTCGTCGGGCGTCGCTCGGAAGGCCACAAGCCAGCGGGCTAGTAGCCAAACAACGCGGTGAGCAGCAAAAAGCAGAAGGGCCCCACGCCGATCGTGGAGATGCTGGGGGGCTGCTCTTCGGTGCTGGAGCTGCTCAGGGTGGGGGCTTCTCGGACCCCAAAGCACTCACCAGGAAATTACTCGGTGGGCTTGCTGTGCAGAAGTCGTGCAGTCTTGGCGATGGCCGGTCCCTCGAGGTCTCGTCGCACCCACGGTTCTCAGCTGTGCTGTAGAGGTGGGTAGAGGTCAGAGGTGCCAGGGAAGCCGGGTCTCGTCGAGCTGGGCAGTCGGATTCCGGAGGAAGGACGTGCAGCAGACCGCAGTGTTCTTAGATGGTGCCTGCGGATGCAGGGTGACTACTCCTTAGCCACAAGGGAGAATCTTGAAGAAGAAATCGTGAAGTCCTTTCGTGGAAAGTGGTATCTTGATTCCAAAGATGATCTGATTTGGAAGGGGGCCAGTCTCTACCTTTATCTTGGAAAAGGGGGCTGGCACGCGACTAAGTCCTGCCCTAGGGGTGGGACCAGGAGGGGGGTGGTTACACCCACTTCCTTGGCGGGCTTTTCCCCAGCACAGGGTCTGGAGTGACCCTGGAACTGGTTCAAACCAGCCTATGCACAGTGAGCACCGGGGTGCCACGTGCAGTCACCTTCCTCTGAAGCCCTGCCTACCTACAATACACAAAACCCTGTCTGGGACGGTGCTGGCACCGCCCCTGGCAGGAAACCCTTTGTCCTTATCTCCTGCTCTGGGAGGACTCCCAGCAGCAGGAGGGCAGACTTGTGTCTCGGTGGCAGCATCCATTTTGTGGATGCTAAGGCTCTGTCTGACTTTTAACCGGGTTATAGGTTACATGCATGTCGTGTCCCTCTAGAAGGGTGGAATGCTAACCCCGTCGCCAGAATTGGCGAGGGGTTAGTATTCCAATTCGTATGACACCTTACTCGACATGTTTTGATAAAGCGATACCAGAGTTGGCATATAACCGCGAGGATTATAATGCACTTAAGAGTATATGGTATGCGATATCATGGAAACGGCTAAGGGATGGATCCCGAAAGCCGCAGACAGGCTCAGCTCATGCCAGAGCACCATCTCACACGATTCCAAGCACTCTGCCTTCAGGATTGTTAAGGCCTGCCATAGGAGTGACTGATAGGAGATCTGTGTGTCCATTTTAGGGTTAGATATAGGTATACTATATATAAAGCAAAGGGTGAGTACACCACCTTGCCCCAGCTGTCGTGCAGCCAGTTGTGTCAGTTTAGTTAGTCAGCCCAGGGGTGGCATAATACATGCTTCAGCCCCTGGGAGACTTCTGGGTACACCTCAGCCCTGGGTACAGGGACTTGGAGAGGGCCCAGTGCCAATTCGGTACCTGAGTACAATTTGGATAGAGAGAACAGCTAGGCTGTGGGTCTGATTAGCAGGCCCACAGCCAGGGAAAGTCGTAAACCAGTGCAGCAAAAAGCAAAAAATCTGGGTGATCATAGGATTGCAGACCCTACTCTCCTACATATATATATTTCATACTCGTACCCTCTTAGCGAAGCGCCCACCATCCAGAGCCATCAAACCAGAGGAAAACGGAAGACCCAGAGTGCAGGTGAGTTTCTTTATTTCTTAGTACGCCACAGCAGCATAACGTTTCGGCCTACACAGAGGCCTTGGTCACATATATATATTTTTTTTCTCCAGTATTTGGGGTGTCTTTCATAGATTCACATGCCTGAATCATTCCCCGTCGACGGAGTGGGAGTCCCACGGTATATAAAAAAGCAATAATATGCCTATAATAACCAAAAACCTTGGTAATAACCAACCAGGAAGTAAAGTAGCCCTAGCTATAGGAGCAAAAGCTCCACACTCATGACTATCCTAGTCATTTTGTATAGACCAAACTGCAGCCAATCAGGCGACAGCACCCACCAGAATGTTCTCCCCAGAGGCTCAGGCTCTCAGATTTTCTACCGCACGTCGTGTGAAGGGAGTCTCCCTGAGCTCTGCTCAGTTTCTTCTTACTTTGGTTGGTTTTTTAACCTTCAAAGGATGTCTACTTCTAAATCCCTCTTTAGGGTTTGTCATTCCTGTGGAAAGCTAAGGCTGTTCAAGGAGGATCCTCACGAAAAATGCATATACTGTCTGTATCCGGATCATGAGGCGAAGGAATGTAAAATCTGCAGAACCTTCCCTCAAAAGTCTCTCAGGGACAGAGAAGGTCGTCTTCTCCTGTGGCTTCAGAGGATAAAGGACAAGGATAACCCTGTTTCAGAGGTAGGGAGCATTGCCTCGGGGTCTTCTGTTTCCTCAAGGAAGAGGAAAACTGAGGTTGAGGTGGCTTCTCCCAGGGCGAAAGTGTTGAAGAAGGCCCAATCCTCTCAGGATTCTGGCTTGCCTACTACGTCCAAGAAGGTGGCTCCACCTGTGAAATCTACGCCCTCAGGGAAGACTGGGAAATCTACAGTTTGCAAAGCAGCTACTCAAAAAATTTCACCTCAGATTACACCTCTAGCCATAGCAGAGTCAAGTACAGCCTCATCGTTGCCATCTCTTCATGTGGCCACTTCTTCCACTTCAACAGTGACTTTTTCCTCACCAAGATCAGCTATGGTGATGTCTTCAGCCTCCTCACCGTCGATGTTGGTTCAGGTATGAATTAGACCCATCCCGTCGACGAAGATAGTTCCATCGATCGTCGACTGGAATCCTGAAGGTACCGTCGACGAGTTCTTCGTTGTCGATTCAGCCGTCAACGAATATCCTGCCGTCGACGAAGAAGGCCTTACCGTTGACATCCTCGTCGACTAAGTTTCTGGCGACGACGTCCACGTTGACGAAGTTACCGTCGACGACACCCTCGTCGACGAAGTTACCGTCGACACAGAAAATGATGCCGTCGACGAAATCCTCGTCGACAAGCAGACACTTCCGTCGACACCGTCGACGAAGAAGAACACAAACCCGTCGACGAGTTCACCGTCGACGAAGCCGCTACCGTCGACAGCCGCTCCGTCGACGACGAATCTGGCGACACAGGGGGAATCAGGCTTGTCATCAGCACCGGTGGCTCCGTCGACGCCTCCACTGTCAACCTGTACGGCAATGCAAGTGTGGTCAGCTAAAACATCCACTATACCTTTGCCATCACCGGCTACCACTGCTTCGCTTCTACAGAAGTGTGGTTCATCCTCCACAGCTTTGTCTCCTTTAATGCTGCCAGATAAATTATTAGATTCTAAAGAAGAAGAATCCTATGAGGACGACACTTTCCGTGCGGCCAGGAGCCCTTCTGACTTGCTCATAAAGGTTCAAGATCTGGATCAGGAGGAGGAAGAATTGTTTCAGGAACACTCTGGTCAGGAGACTGGGTCTGCGCCTAACATGCAGATGCCTATGGATTTATTCCAGAATCTCCAATATATGTTGAGCGATTATTATCGCAGGTTTCTGCCTTTAGAATCGGGTGATTCTCATGTTTCTACGCCTAGGCCAAGAACATCTACGGCAACTTTACAACCGCAAGAATCAGTTTCTCAAATGACAACTGAGGAAGCACGATCCACAGTACCTTCTTCACCAGTACCATCTCATCAAGCAGGGGGTGAAAATTCTTCGGAAGACGAACGAGAAGACTGGGAATTGGACGACAAGTCCGTATCGTCGGAGTGGGACGACTATCAGGCACTAACCCCCTCTCCAGCGGGCCCGCCTACGGCGAATTCTCCGCCGGTGGACATTGCCAGTTTTCACAAGATTATGGAAAGAGCTACGAAAAGGTTCCTCATCACAATGGAAGCTAAACAAGACGAATGCTTCCTATATGATTTTAAGGATTTGCTGCAGAGACAGAGTTGGTCTATTCCGATCATTGACTTTATATGGTAGGAAGGTCTGAAAATAATGGCTACAGCAAATTCTCTACCCGCAGTACTACCTCGGGTAGATAAGAAGTGTAAAGCATCTACTACGTCACCGGCATGCCTTATTGGTCAGGCTAAGACAGATTCAGTAGTTACACAGGCAGCTCAAAGAAGAGCTAAGAATCCAACTGCACAGGTCTCTGCTCCCCCTGATAAAGACGGTAGACGTCTTGACTCGATAGGGAAGAAGGTGTCAACTATTGCCGCAACCACGGTCCGAGCCGCAAATTCACTTGCAATACTTGGGAGGTATGACAGGTAGATAGATGTGGTCTGACATATCGCCTTTCATCGAAAAACTTACAGAACCAGATAGAGCTGAAGCAAGAAAGATCCTACTAGAGGGAGAGAGCGTTTCATCTGAAATAATTGATGCTGCTGTGGACGTGGCAGCAACAGGGTTCAGACAGCTGGCGGGGGCAGCTGTTCTCCGGAGGCAAGGCTGGTTAAAAGCTACATCCTTTCATCTAGAGGTCCAGACCAAGATCATGGACATGGCCTATGATGGGGAGTTCCTTTTTGGACAACATGTTGACGAGGCTTTGCAAGCCATAAAGAAAGATACAAAGACGGCACGGTCGCTGGTCTCTCTACAATTTCGAAAGTCTTCCTTTCGTGGCGCAAGAGGAAGAGGCAATTTCTCTAACAGAGGAGGTTATTCACAGCAACGCTCCTACAGTAACACCCAAGGAAATCAAAGATACCAGCCATACCGTCAACAAACATATGGCCAAAGGAGAAATAATTACTCTCAATCAAGAGGAAAACCCTCTTATCGAGGAAGAGACAACAACAAGAGCAAGTGAGACACACATCCTGCCACCACTTTGTCCCAGCCTGAAGCAAATTGGAGGAAGAATATCCCGATACTATTCAAATTGGTCCAAGATTACCACGGGCAGATGGGTCCTGGACGTGGTTTCCAGGGGTCACATTCTCGAATTCGTCAAAGCCCCTCCAAATTCTCCCCCAAAAGGACAACCTCCAGCTCCTCTCAAGGAGCTGTTTTCCCAAATACACTCAATGATTCGGAAAGGAACAATAGAAAAGGTACCTCAACATCGGAGGGGAACAGGATTTTATTCAAGATTTTTCCTGATCCGCAAGAAGTCGGAATGGCGCCCCATCCTAGACCTGCGTGCCCTCAACAAGTACCTCAAAAAATTATCTTTCAGAATGCTGACGCTTCAAGAAATCCTCCAGTTTCTCTCAGTAGAGGATCACATGGCAACACTCGACCTTCAGGACGCATACTTCCATGTGCCCATTTTTCCCAGACACCGGAAGTTCCTACGGTTCAGAGTGGCTGGCAGGGACTTCCAGTTCAAAGTACTCCCCTTTGGACTACGTTCAGCCCCCAGAGTTTTCACAAAAATGTTGGCCCCGGTGGGCGCACACCTGAGATTAGAAGGAGTTCAAATGTATCCCTATTTGGACGACTGCCTTATCAAGGCCAGTTCCATCGACTTGGCAAAAACTCACTTTCAAAGATGTCTATCACTATTCCAGAGCCTGGGTTTTTCGGTGAATTTCAAAAAGTCTCACCTGACTCCATCGCAAAGGAAGTCCTTCTTGGGAGCCACGCTGGACACAAGACTCACCCAAGTGTTTATATCAAAAGAAAGGCAGGTGAAGATTCGCAAGATGGCCTCAGCACTACTAACAAGAAAGTGTGTTTCTGTTCGCAAGTTCAAGTCTTTCCTCTGGATGATCTCATCCTGTATTCCTCTCACCCCCAACTGTCGCCTGCGAATGAGACCCTTACAGGAGGAACTCAGTTGTCAGTGGGTGCAAATAACAGGCTCATTCGAGGACATCATCAAAATAACCCCTCGGATGAGAAACTCCATCCAGTGGTGGGGGCAAGGAAGACACTTGCAGGTGGGATGTACATTTCATGCAGAAGGACCCAGATTCATCGTGACCACAGATGCTTCTCTGGAGGGCTGGGGCGCCCATCTCCAAGGGATGACAGTCAGTGGCAAATGGAACATGCAGCAGAAAAAACGGCACATAAATCTGCTGGAACTAAGAGCCATTTTTCTCGCCATGAAATCCTTTCAGGCGATCTTGGAGGGCTCTACAGTGTTGATACGAACGGACAACACAACCAGCATGCGTTACCTGAACAAGCAGGGAGGCACAAGATCGGCCCGGGTATCCCTTCAGGCGCAGGAAATTTGGAATTGGGCCTTGGATCACAACATCAATCTGTTGGCGGTCCATGTCCCAGGGGTTGCAAATGTCTTAGCGGACTCACTCAGCAGGTCCTCCGGAAGCAATAACGAATGGGAGCTACATCAACCATCCCTGGATCAGATATTCCGAGAGTGGGGTCATCCCGACCAGGATTTGTTCGCAACAGATCAGAACCGAAAATGCCAACGCTTTGCAAGCTGGATTCCCCACAAAGACTCGTGCGGGGATGCCCTTTCGATGAATTGGTGTCGAATATTTGCATACGCTTTTCTGCCAATTCCGTTAATTCCCAAGATCATCAGGAAGATGAAGAGTCAACCATGTCGCCTAATCCTAATTGCTCCAAGGTGGCCCCGGCAATATTGGTTTACCGAACTTCTCCTCCTCTCGGAGTGCAGGCCAATACAACTGCCTCGAATACCGAATCTTCTGACAATTCAGAGGGGCAAGGTGTACCATCCGGATCCAGTTTCTCTGAAATTATCAGCTTGGCTCCTCAGCACAATGAATTTGCCCATTTAGACATTTCTCAGGATTGTCAAGAGGTTCTAACTAACGCCAGAGCACCATCAACGATTAAGACCTACAAGCTCAAGTGGAAGCGTTTCAGTGCCTGGTGCCAGACTGTTAATCTGCATCCCATTCATGCTAGACCAGAACAAATATTGCCTTTCTTCCTGCAGCTGGCTAGATCGGGTTTGGCGCATTCAACCCTGAAGGTGTTTCTAGCAGCCATTTCCCGATTCCGTCAGGATGGATCGAACTCTGTTTTCTTCAAGAATAATCCAGCAATTTTTCAAGGGTCTATTTCGTATGTTTCCTCCGATTCGACGACCACCTCCTGTTTGGCATTTAAATGTGGTGCTAGCCCAACTCATGCGTCACCCATTTGAACCGATCCATAAGGTTGACCTTAAGTTTATTACTTGGAAAGTCTCCTTGTTATTGGCTTTAACCTCTACCAGAAGGGTCAGTGACATTCAAGCATTCACGTCTAAAACCGCCTTTTTTACAATTTACCTCTGATTCGGTGGTGCTGCGGACCAATCCAAGGTACATGCCCAAGGTCCCTTCGGACTTTCATTTAAATGAGCCGGTAACCCTCAAGACATTTTTTCCAAATCCACAATCACCGGCTGAACGAGCTTTACACTCCTTGGACATCAGGAGATGTCTCAAGTTTTATCTTTCAAGAACAGCAGCTGTGCGCAAGACAGATCAGTTGTTTGTGGCCTATGGCAGACTGCGCCAAGGCTGTGCAGTATCCAAACAGACTATCGCCAGATGGGTCTCGTCAACAATTGGACTCTCATCAACAGGCAGGAAGACCCTTACAGGCCTTACCTAGAGCGCATTCTACAAGGGCAGTTTCCTCTTCCACTGCTCTGTTTGCTGGGGTGCCTCTTCTGCAAATCTGCCAAGCTGAAACGTGGTCCAACAGACACACTTTTACGAGGCACTACTGTCTGGACTCAGCAAGTGATGCAGATGCTTCGGTAGGAAGAGCAGTTCTTCGCAATCTTTTCCAATAAGGTGAGCCTCTGTTTCTCCCGCCTCCTCTATGCTCTTTTTTAGACGCTTTACAATGTCTTTTGCATTTTATCATTATGCATGTCTATTATGTCACAATTAGCGTCTAGGAGCATTATGTCATGGGTACTGCTATCTATTCTGATTCAGGCATGTGAATCTATGAAAGACACCCCCAAATACTGGAGAAGAACAATAGTTACTTACCTGTCATCTGTGGTTCTCCAGTATTGGTGTCCTTCATAGATTTACATGCAACCCGCCCACCTCCCCTCAGAGGCTCCCTCAGGTAATTATGTTGGTTTCACTCCTATGCGAGAAAATCTGAGAGCCTGAGCCTCTGGGGAGAACATTCTGGTGGATGCTGTCACCTGATTGGCTGCAGGTTGGTCTATACAAAATGACTAGGATAGTCATGAGTGTGGAGATTTTGCTCCTATAGCTAGGGCTACTTTACTTCCTGGTTGGTTATTACCAAGGTTTTTGGTTATTACAGGCATATTATTGCTTTTTTATATACCGTGGGACTCCCATTCCGACGACGGGGAATGATTCAGGCATGTGAATCTATGAAAGACACCAATACTGGAGAACCACAGATTACAGGTAAGTAACTATTGTTCATCTCCAGATACAAATTGCGGTGTACTGGTGTGCTGCCTGATCGTTGGTGGTGCACAAAAGGTAACGCTGGCGCTGAAAATGTAAGAAAATATTCCCCAATCTTCTATGATTGAAGAGCCGGCACTCAAAATCATGGGTATTCTCCCGTTTATTGTATGATTGCAATCCACACACGGACACCATAGGGACGCGTTTCAGCAGCCTTGCTGCCTTTCTCAACCTGCTATGCGCCATATTGGTGCTTCTTTTAAAGCTTAACATTTCATACAATAAACGGGAGAATACCCACGATTTCGAGTGCCGGCTCTTCAATCATAGAAGATTGGGGAATATATATATATATATATATATATATTATCGCTCCAAAGTTCGCCCCAGCTGGCGAAGGTGCACTCAGGGGTCAGCAATGCCAAATAGATTACACAGCGCAAAGGTAGCAGCCTGACGCGTTTCGCTATGATAGCTTCTTCAGAGGCCGTTTCTCTCCGTATCTCGGCGATGAGCGCTGCTCCACATATACAGTTTTAGCCGCCTTCTGATAGGCTGTTACACACACAAGGTTAGGATGCAGTCACCCACAGGATTGTGGGATATGTAGTGCTACGCTATCTTCCCTGGATGGGTGCCGATAGCAGAAGTCCACAACGCTGCAACGCTTGGAGCCCATCCAGGGCATGAATTAGTGGACATGTGTTGTTGGCACCTATAGAGGTATGATGAAGCGCCGCACTACTAATACCACAATGCTGTGGGAGACTGTTGCAACCGCTCTATGAGTGGGAACCTATCAGGAGGTAGCAGTGTTAAATAAAGGTGTGGCGCCTGATGCCATTATACGCATGAAAACGGCCTCTGAAGATTTATTTGAAACGCGTCAGGCTGCATTCCATGGGTTCCAGAGTCTATGGGGCATTGCTGATTCCGTGAGTGCTTCCCTGCCAGCTGGGCAACTTGGAGCTTTCACATTACGCGGCAGGCCCTGCCGCGAGGGAAGCACCGCCGTGAGAAGTGAAGCGGGTCGGCGAGCTTTGCATCCAGCTCAGTTCGCAACGAGGGGAGCAGCGCCGGTATTAAGACTCTGCAACGCTTGGAGCCCATCCAGGGCATGAATTAGTGGACATGTGTTGTTGGCACCTATAGAGGTATGATGAAGCGCCGCACTACTAATACCACAATGCTGTGGGAGACTGTTGCAACCGCTCTATGAGTGGGAACCTATCAGGAGGTAGCAGTGTTAAATAAAGGTGTGGCGCCTGATGCCATTATACGCATGAAAACGGCCTCTGAAGATTTATTTGAAACGCGTCAGGCTGCATTCCATGGGTTCCAGAGTCTATGGGGCATTGCTGATTCCGTGAGTGCTTCCCTGCCAGCTGGGCAACTTGGAGCTTTCTTATATATATATATATATATATATATATATATATATATATATATATATATATATATATATATATATATACACACACACATACACACACCACAGTCCTGAAATCGTGCTGCACGCGCTAAAATCAGGTATGGACCACACGATGATAAAGTGCTTTATTCCTCAGAAGACAGCAGCATGACGCATTTCGACCGGGTAAACCCGGTCTTGATCACATGTTTAAATACTGTTGTGTTCATACACTGCTCCACCTACTCAATCATAGATATGAAAGACATACTACAGTTTTATATCGGCATGGAATGCAATGCAAATGAATTGACACACACTTTGATAAACAAAGCAATTAAAAAAGTGTAAAACCACCAAAAAATTATTCATATCACATGGTAAATTTACCAAAGTGTAAATCATAATTCTTACCATTATGTGAACAGCTATAAAATATAACTAGCTAAAATACAAAGAATGGTGGTAAAAGACTAATGATGGACAAGTGCCCATATAATATCAGATGCATAACCGAAATATCCCTGCACTAACAAGTCACATCTAATCAATGCTAGTAATAAGGGCAAAGGAAGAACAAAAAACAGTATTCATATGTGCAAACGTGCAAAATAGATTGTATCCTTATTCAATTCATAATAAATTGCATAAAACTAAAATACATATGAAACACATATGTAATGAGCAGCAGACGCTAAATATATTAAAGTGCTAAAGAAAGTGCATAAAGTGATAACCGGAAATAATTTCAGTTAGCAGGTCCGAAAAAATTATATAAAGTGCCAAGTGCGTTTTATATATGTAAACCTCAAACAACTCACATATGAGCGAAATATCAGATGGAACAAACATTATAACAGGATCAGATTCAGTTGGTACTCAACAGTCGATACTAGAAAATTAAGCCAACCTTATGCTCAAACAAAAACCACCCGATTCCTATACCTCATCTCCATCTAATAAAAACCAGTAAAACCCGAAAATCCAGTAAAACCAGTTAAAATTACGAAAAAAACAAGACATAAAAGAATACAGATAAAATGCATTCAATTAAAGGTAGCCCAAGAATTCATTAATATATACATAGCAGCATAAGAGAAACAGATCAAATGGTATATGGCTCAGATAGTATACAGTACAGTATAAGGATAAAAGGACAAGCCTGTCACATTTATAGATTAAAAAAAAAACTGGCATAATCCTCTAAATAAATGACTCTAAATTAATATAAAGTCATAAAAAGTTATGTAAATCTTGCCCAGTATTAAGACCATTCAGAATCTTAGTGTCCAGAAGTAAAATGTAGTGGCTCTCCAATTGTCTTAATTTCCTTTCTCTATCACCACCCCTTTTGGAAAAAAGGTACTGCGTCAATAACAAAATAACTCAAATCATTGAGATTATTATGATGAACCAGTTTAAAATGACGCACCACAGGATAGTTGGAGTCAGAATTAACAATCGCCCGCAGATGCTGCAGAATGCGGTTGAACACCTGGAGCTCCCAATGTATTGCACATTGCAAGTGCATTGCAAAACATAAACTGCGTCATCTGTTTCACAGGTGAACAAACTCCTAATCTTGCATGCATCTTGGGAGAAGGCCTCATGATATTCTGAAGTATTGACCCCAAACTTACGGGCTCTGCAAGAGCTGCATTTAAAAAAGCCTGATCGATTGGAGAGCCAATTAGATGATTTAGTAACTTCCGGACTGATCTTTACAAGGGCATCCCTCATAGAGGTAACCCTCCTAAAAGTAATAGCTGGTATTTCACTGAGTACTGGAGCCAATGTGATATCAGTTTTCAGGATGGGCCAGTTAGACTTCAAGATGTTCCTGACTTTTTTCTCATGGCAACTAAAATTTGTGATAAGGCTAACTGCTGTGTCAACTTTCTTAGAAAAACTATCTCCATTAGGTATCGCAATCTCAGTGTTAGCAACCTGGAAAGGATTATCAAAGTTTAAAACCATTTTATTCATAGCATTTTCTAAATCGCTCTTTTTGTAACCCCGAGCCAGAAATCTGTGTCGAGTCATCAAGACAGGTATTAAGATCAATTTCATTACTGCAAATTCTGTGAATTCTCTCCATAGGGGATGCTTTTTATAAGATGGCGAGGATGAGCACTATAGGCATGGAGAGTTGAGTTACCAGCTGTCACTTTCCTATGCAATCTTGTACGAATTTCATTCTCAACAATATAGATCTCAACATCTAGAAATTCAACAATCTCATTAATGATAGTAGCTGTAAATTCTAGATTAAGCATATTAATGTTGATGCCGTGCTTAATTTGAGCCAGTGGTTTCCGGTGCTCAGCACCAGCACTTTATTTCCAGCACGGGGCTTATGACTGTCTGGTAGTGATGCCTGCCCAATTAGGTACAAGCACAACAACTTCTGTTTATTAGTCCTATTTACATTTTCAATGATTAGTATTTGCCTCCAAAGCCACTCTTATAGCGTTGGGGCCCTGTAATTGTAGGAATTGTCACACTTTTAAAAGTATGATGATTCGTAGTGTGTTGGTGCTGTTATTGGCAGTGCTGCCAGAGGCAATGTATGATGCAAGTTCTAGTCTCCTCCTGCCGAGGGCCCCAGCACTAATGTTTTTACAAATTAAGCACTGTGTTGATGTCAGCAACAAATATTTCCGCAGACGCTCTAGATCCTTGCCATATTACAAACACGTCATCTATAAAGCGCCACATATGAACAATGCCAATATCCTGGTTTTCAACAACAGTGCGGGTGCGACCGAGAACATGCTCCTCCCACCAGCCTACGTGTAAACACGCATAGCTGGGTGAGAAGCATGCTCCCATGGCCACGCCCGCAACTGTTGGAAAACTTCATTATTAAAAAGGAAATAGTTATTACAAAGGCAAAGTTCAATCATTTTGACTAACATTTTACTATGCTCATTGAATCTGATATCCCTGTGCGATAAAAAAATACTTAATAGCATTAAGACCATCAAGATGATTAATAGAGAGAACAGATGTCCATCACAATGAAATAGTAATCAGGATACCAACAGACCTCTTAATTTCGCTAAAAAATGGCCAGTGTCTCTGATATAGGAAGGAAGAGCTTTCATGTAGCTGTGCAAGAAAAAATCTACATATTTAGAAATAGGTTCGAATAACCCATTCTGGGCAGAGATTATCAACGCCCAGGTATTCGGGATATTCCTTAATGCACTTTAGGTAAAAGGTATAGGGTAGGCGTAGTAGGATGATCTTTTTTCAGAAAACAAAATACTTTTTTGCTAATCAAACCTTCCCTTTTCCAATGAGCCAACATTTTATGAACCTGATCTTTAACTTTATTCAGTTCATTAAAGGAAGCCTTTCTATAACATTGGGGGTCATTCAACTGTCTCACTTCTTCTTTGATATAAACATCACGAGGCCATAAGACAACGTTGCCTCCTTTGTCTGCTTTATTCACAACAATGTTCCCATGATTGATTTTTCGAATGAGACTAGAATATTGTTTATCCGCATAACTCCTCCGCTTCTGACTTTGCTAAATGAATCAATTTAACTCTTTTAGATCTTCAATTATGCGGTCACTGAATACATCGATGGCATCCCTAGACATCATGGGTACAAAGGTGGAACGGGGGCAAAACGGGCTCATGGCAGCACTACCGCTATTAATGCCCATGGCTCGTAGTTCTTCTTGGGTGTCTTGAAAAGATTCATCATCCTGATCGGAAAGGGAATGAGCAGTTTTGAGCATTGCAACATCCGAGATTTGAAAGTTTTTACTGGGTTGAAAATCAGAAAGAATGTTAGTGGCAGTACTATTAGCTTTGTTTAATTTGTGATATTTCATCAACTTTAGCTTGCGTATAAATTTAAATACGTCGATTCTGGACTGCACGTATTTAAAGCCATTTTTGGGCAAAAAGATAAGCCCAACGCTAAAAGTTGGGTTTCAGCTGCATTTAAGTCCAAATCAGTGAGATTGATGACAGTATTCTCATTGTCAATTGTGGTGCTTGATTTTAATTCGCCTGCGGGTTCCCTTTCCCTTTCTTCTTTTTCATGAAGCTGCCTCTGCCTCCTCCTCTGCTTTCGGCATTTGTTCCGTTCGCGCCGTCTTTTGTCTAGGGGGGTCCTCTCGGTCTTAAAGTGTGCCGTTTGTCCTCGATCATAAACCCCAAATCCTCTGATGGGGTAAAACCACTCAATATAGGTTGCTGATCAGTTCTTACATTTTCATCATCTGATCCAGCACTGCTGGATAGTGAACTAAGGTCTGTATCTGATGTTACTGGAATTTCAATGTGATGTGCTTGAACAGAGTGCACTTTGTTGGTCAATGCCTGCCTCTTTACCGATTCAAACTTCTTAGAGAAAGTGAAAATACATCCATTCTCATAATCGGATTCATCACGTGCGAATTTAAAAACTTCACGTGTTTTGATTGTTTCCTCATGTTTCTCCAGTCGTTTCTTTATCTCCTCCCGCACTTTGCTCATAGTTTCCTGCTGTTCCATAGCATTCAATTCCAGATTTAAAGCATCAATTTGACGATCAATTTTAATTCTATCAATTTCTGCATATTTAAGCAGGAGACAGACCATGTTCATATATATGAACAAAAGTTACTTACCTGTAAACTGTGGTTCTCCAGTATTGGTGTCTTTCATAGATTCACATGCTTGAATATTCCCCGTCGTCGAAGTGGGAGTCCCACGGTACATAAAATAGCAGAAACATATGCATGTATACATGAAAAATATCATAAATAAAAATATACATACATATAATGTAATAAAATTGTAAATTCTAAAAGTACCATAGAACATAATAGGCCCATTGAAAAGCCTAAGGGAGAACTCACTTTAGTAGCATATTAGTGTCATTATGTGTTGGTCCACATTCCAGCCAATCAGGCTGTAGCCTCCTCTAGAACCTTCTCCTCAGAAGCCCAAGTCCTCAGATTTTCGTAGCACAAAGTAAGTAAAAGTGCCTGAGGAGAAAGAGCCTCTGAGGGGAGGATGGGAGGGTCGCATGTGAATCTATAAAAGACACCAATACTGGAGAACCACAGTTTACAGGTAAGTAACTTTTGTTCTTCTCCAGTATTAGGGGTGTCTTTCATAGATTCACATGCTTGAATAAGAGTAGAAAGCAGTAAAACATCACATAAGTCATAAAGGTGATATACCACAGCAAGTAAGGTAAACATATTAGTCAACATGCAATAAATACCAAAATATTATATAGAAAAACCTTTGACTGGAGGCGGGTAGCAACAGAGGCTCACCTTTAATGGAAAAGATTCCGCAGCACCGCTTGACCTACTGCCGCATCCGCGGCGTCTGTTGATTGCAGGCAGTAGTGTTTTGTAAAAGTATGGCTGCTCGACCAAGCAGCAGCTCTGCAGATCTGCCTCAGGGGTACCCCCGCAAAAAGGGCAGCAGAACTAGACACCGCTCTAGTTGAGTGAGCACGAACTGGAGCAGAAAGGGGCTTCTCAGCCCGTTGGTGGCAAAAGGACATGGTAGAGGATATCCATCTGGTTATGGTCTGTTTAGTAACAGGTTGTCCTTTGGTAATTGGGCCATACGCCACAAACAATTGATCTGACTTTCTGACAGTTGCAGTTCGCTGAATGTAGAATTTAAGACAACGTTTCACATCTAATGAATGCAAAGACCGCTCAGCTGGAGTTTGCGGAGCAGGAAAGAAAGTCTTCAGGATTATAGGTTCGTTGAGGTGAAAGTCACTGGGAACCTTCGGGATGAATTTAGGATTAGTCCGCAATGTCACAGCCTCATTGGAGAATTGCAGAAAAGGAGGCTGTATGGTAAACACCTGGATGTCACTGACACGTCTTGAGGATGTCAAGGCGAGCAAGAGAGCAACTTTCCATGTGAGAAATTTTAGACTTGCAGAGTGGATAGGCTCAAATGGAGGTAGAAGTAGTTGAGACAAGACCAAATTTAAACGCCAAGCAGGTGGAGGGCGACGGATAGGTGGAAACATCCTAAATAGGCCCTTGTAAAATTGCTTAATGATTCTCGAGGAACATAGAGATGTAGAACCATCATGGCGGAAGCGGGAAATCGCCGCCAGAAACACTTTAAGAGTTGAGTGTGAAAGTCCTGATCTCACCAGGGATAAAAAGAAAGGCAAAATCTGTTCAGGTTTTGCGGTCATGGGGTCCAAATCTTTAGTGCGGCACCAGACACAGAAACATTTCCACTTTAATTGGTAGGTTTTAATGGTGGATGGAGCGCGAGCGCGCACTAACACCTCTCTGCAGTCCGCGTCGATATTTAGACGTGCAAATTCATTGTATTCAGGTTCCAGGCATGGAGTTGGAGGTATGCCGGATCCGGGTGACAGATTTGTCCCTGCTTCATCATGAGCAGGTGAGGTAGAGGATGAAGCGGTATGGGGTCGGACTGTGAAAATAGGAGCAGGTCCGTGAACCATGGAAGCCTCTGCCATTTGGGTGCAATCCGGATGATGTGGCAAGGTTGAAGCCTCATCCTGTGTAACATGCGAGATATTAGAGGAAGTGGAGGGAAAGCGTAGATGAAGTCGTTCAACCAATTGATCGAAAATGCATTTCCGCTCGACTCTCTGGGGGGGATGCCGACTTGCAAAGCATTGGCATTTGCTGTTGGCAGCAGTCGCGAAAAGATCTATCTGCGGCTGGCCCCACCGCCGGAAGATGAACTCGACGGTTGGTTGGTTGAGTTCCCACTCGTGATTGTCTGACGACGCCCGGCTGAGTGAGTCCGCCAGAACATTGGCCACACCCGCACATGGATGGCTGTGAGATGAATTTGACGTTGATTCGCCCAATCCCATAGTTCTTGTGCCAGTTGCGAAAGTAGGAGCGACCTCGTGCTGCTCTGCTTGTTGAGGTAGTGCATGCTGGTGGTGTTGTCCGTCCTCACCAGCAAAGTGTGTCCCTGCACTAACCTCTGAAAGGACTTTAGGGCCAAGAAAATCGCCAAGAGTTCCAGGCAATTGATGTGCCAAGTAGCTACCTGGGCCAAGATCTTGGTAAAGACCCTCGGCGCTGATCGAAGGCCGAATGGTAGGACTTTGAATTGAAAGTGCAGCTGTCCGACTGTGAAGCGTAGATACTTCCTGTGTTTGGGGTGAATTGGCACATGGAAATATGCGTCTTGGAAGTCGATCGTTGAAAAGAATTCCCCTGGATTGAGAATTCAGAATTTGAAGCAGAGTTAACATCTGAAAAGTTTTTGAAATGATAAATTTATTTAGGGCCCGTAAATCTAAAATTGGATGCCATTCCCCCGACTTTTTCTTGACTAAGAAAAATCGGAAATAAAACCCCTTGCCGCGTTGACCTTGCGGCACAACTTCGATGGCTCCTTTTTTGATCATCAATTTCACCTGGACCAAAAGTTCTTTGAGATGGGGAGAGGGTGGCCCCGAAGGTGGACGAGTGGGAGGGAATTTTGTGAACTCCAGGCTATGTCCTTTGGAGATAACGTCCAGGACCCATTGGTCGGAGGTGATTTCGGACCATTTGAAAAGTACTTTGAGATGCGACCTCCAAGATTTACAGTCGGCAGAAGAAAGGAACTGAGACTGTCACTGCTTTTTATTGTTTGAGCCACCTCTATATGTTGATTTTCGTTGGTATGGTCTGGTGGTGAACTGACGATTCTGGGATTGATAGGAACCCCTCTGTCGGTTATCGTTATAGGTGTTGTACGAACGATATTGACTTGATCCTCGAAAAGTAGAGGAACCTCCGCCTCTACCTCGTGCCCCCCGAAAGGGCCGCTTCTTGTACTGGAGGGTAGCTAAAGACTTTGCAGTGTCGGTGTCCTTTTTTATCGCCTCAAGGGCATCATCAACATGTTTGCCAAACAACAATTCTCCGTCGTACGGCAAGTCCAGGACTCTTGCCTGTACCTCTGGGCGGAATGTGGTAGACTTCAACCAGCCTTGACGCCTCAAGACTGCAGCCCCAGCCAATTGACGAAAACCCGTTGAGGAAATGTCGAGTGCGCAATCAATAATTTCGGATGAAATTAACTCCCCCTCTTGTATAATGGTCTGCGCTTCTGCACGGATGGCATCAGGTAGTTGAGGAATCAGTGCGGCAACCTCGGACCACATCTGGCGGTCGTAACTGCCCAAAGTATTAGCTGCCCTCACCGTAGTAGCCACAATGGTCGTGAATTTCTTTCCTATAGAGTCCAACTTGCGGCCTTCCTGATCAGGAGGAGACGTGAGTGGTGTAGCAGGATTGTGTGATCGTTTCTGTGCTGCCTGAGTTATAACCGAATCTGCTTTTGGTTGTGACACCAAACAGGCCGGGGAAGACGCCGGAGCCTTGTATTTTCTGTCCAATCTAGGCAAAACTGCAGGTACAGAATTTGGACGTTCCATTAATTTAAGGCCCTCCTGCCAAATATAATCAACGATTGGTATAGTGTGGGATTGCCTTTGTGATAGGTCCTTAAAATCATAGAAGAAGCATTCACTTTCATGTTGTTGTTTTTCGACCGTGAGATGAAAACGTTTTGCAGCACGGATCATCAAATTATGTAAATTTGCAATGTCCACTGGAGGCGATGCCAGAGGTGAGGTGGGCGGAGTGGAAGGTGTTTGAGCCCTGTAATTGTCCCACTCATTCATATCGACGTCATTGTCGTCGTCATCAGTATTGTGAGGATCAGGATCCTCGTCGCCAGTGTCAGGACGAGTACCACCCGGTGACGCGGGTGAAACTGGTGCAGGTGCCTGAGGAAGTTGAGGTTGAGGCTGTGGAGGAGGTGGTAGTGCTGGAGAGGCAGGTGTAGAAGGAGGAAACCTGCGGTTATAGTCATCTAGCATGTGCTGTAGATTCATGACCAGAGATAGAGGTATCTGTGTAATTGGTTCCGAAGGCACTGGTTCTGATGCATCAACAGGAAATAATTCGTTCCCATCTTCGACGTTATCCACTACATCACCCTCATCACTATACTCCTGGCACTTAATGTGTAAATCAGATGGACTGGATGCCTGTTTAAATAGTTCTTCCACCTCTGAATCGTTTCCGGATTCTTCCTCACCAGACTGGAACAATTGATCTGGGAGATGAGTTCAACTTCTCACTGGACTCAGTTGAATGAGAGGTACTCTCCTCAAAGAAGAAGCAGTAACCACTGTATAGATGGCAGCTGTTTTCGGCAAAGGTTGACGAGACGTCAACGAGCCCGTTGACGTAAATGTGGCCGTGTTAGAATCAACCTGAGGCGTCTGCGTCGTCGCCATAGATGTAATCGGCGCTGAAATTGAAGGTTTTTTCTTCACTGTAGGAAGGTAGATCCCTGACTATGGTTGCCCCAAACTTTTTGCCTGGTGTTTTGCTGGTTTTCTGACTTAGTTGACCTGAGGCCCTGCTGTTCAGGACCTCAGGCCCACTGCTCTCTCTGTAAAATGGATTCCATGTACCTTAGGTACATATCTAAATTGGATACTGAGCCACCTTATCAGTCCCTGTACAGTGTACCGTAGGTACCCAGGGCATAGGTGTACCCAGGGCCTACCAGGGGCTGCAGCATGTATTATGCCACCCCTGGCTGGCCATCCAAATGTGACACAACTGGCTGCTTGACAGCTGGGGCAAGGTGGTGTAATCACCCTTTGCTTTAGATATAGTATACCTATATCTAACCCTAAAAATGGACACACAGATCTCCTATCAGTCACTCCTATGGCAGGCCTTAACAATCCTGAAGGCAGAGTGCTTGGAATCGTGTGAGATGGTGCTCTGGCATGAGCTGAGCCTGTCTGCGGCTTTCGGGATCCATCCCTTAGCCGTTTCCATGATATCGCATACCATATACTCTTAAGTGCATTATAATCCTCGCGGTTATATGCCAACTCTGGTATCGCTTTATCAAAACATGTCGAGTAAGGTGTCATACGAATTGGAATACTAACCCCTCGCCAATTCTGGCGACGGGGTTAGCATTCCACCCTTCTAGAGGGACACGACATGTATGTAACCCCTAACCCCGGTTAAAGTCAAACAGAGCCTCAGCTCCACAAAATGGATGCTGCCACCGAGACACAAGTCTGCCCTCCTGCTGCTGGGAGTCCTCCCAGAGCAGGAGATAAGGACAAAGGGTTTCCTGCCAGGGGCGGTGCCAGCACCGTCCCAGACAGGGTTTTGTGTATTGTAGGTAGGCAGGGCTTTAGAGGAAGGTGACTGCACGTGGCACCCCGGTGCTCACTGTGCATAGGCTGGCTGGAACCAGTTCCAGGGTCACTCCAGACCCTGTGCTGGGGAAAAGCCCGCCAAGGAAGTGGGTGTAACCACCCCCCTCCTAGTCCCACCCATAGGGCAGGACTTAGTCGCGTGCCAGCCCCTTTTTACAGGATAAAGGTAGGAACTGGCCCCCTTCCAGATCAGATCATCTTTGAATCCTGAAACTACTTTCCACGAAAGGAACTCAAGACTTCTTCCTAAGATTTCTCCCTTGTGACTAAGGAGTAGTCACCCTGCATCCGCAGGCACCATCTACAGAACACTGCGGTCTGCTGTAAGTCCTTCCTCCGGAATCCGACTGCCCAGCTCGACGAGAACCGGCTTCCCTGGCACCTCTGACCTCTACCTACATCATCAGTCACGCTGAGATTCGTGGGTGTGACGAGACCTCGAGGGACCGGCCATCTTCAAGACTGCACGACTTCTGAACAACAAGCCCGCCGAGTGAATTCCTGGTGAGTGCTTTGGGGTCCGAGAAGCCCCCACCCTGAGCAGCTCCAGCACCGAAGAGCAGCCCCCCAGCATCTCCACGATCTGCGTGGGGCCCTTCTGCTTTTTACTGCTCACCGCGTTGTTTGGCTACTAGCCCGCTGGCTTGTGGCCTTCCTGACGACGCCCGACGACATTTCTGCTGCTGGTCTGGTTGCTCCAGACTGGCCCTTGCTTCCCTCCATCGGAGAAGTACCCTGGACCCTCCTGGTCCACTCAAGACGCCATTTTAGGTCCACCGCGTGGGCCTTGCATTTGCCAAGACTTGTTGCCCAATCCTGGGTCCAGCGACGTCGACAGCAAGAACCTTCGTGGGACAGCTCGCACCTCCATCCTGGTCGCCGACAACGCCTCCTGGTCCGAGAGACTGCAGAGCCCAGCAGCGCCCACTCACCTGACTGCGGTGACTTCGCCCGGTGCCATCCTGGTGCCCACTTAATCACTGGCTAGTGATTCAAGAACTTGGTCTCCTCTGCTTTCAGGTTTTCTTCTTCCTTGATCCAGGCTTGGATCCATCGAACTTTTCTTCACTGGTCGCCTGCCAGCAACTTCTTCCTTCCAGGCTCCTGGTCCGGCAACGAGATCCCCGACGTCTTTACAGACCTATGCAGCTGCAGCCCCTGGGCTAGGTAACTTCGGCACTCCGGTGTCCCAGCATAGC
The DNA here is from genome assembly GCF_964261635.1 of Lissotriton helveticus. NCBI lineage: Eukaryota > Metazoa > Chordata > Amphibia > Caudata > Salamandridae > Lissotriton > Lissotriton helveticus. The sequence goes on along the minus strand of NC_136073.1, from coordinate 775,101,738 downwards.
CTCACTATCCAAGGGTCAGGATCCACTGTCGTTTTCTCCCTACCAGGTCGGGTTCGCCCGTGAACACTAACTTTGTGAATTCTAGCTTCCATAGACTTTGTCCCGCATCCCGCGTGAGAGTGCACACTCTGCACCCGAGTCCCCTGGGCCTCCTAGTTGTAATCTAACGATTCCCTAGTCCAGTCCTAGCGATTTCAAAGCCTATTAGAACTGTTACTTACCTGCTAGTAATTCGCATTCCACTTTTAGAGTATATGGTTTTTCGTGCCCCTCGGGCATTTGTGTATAACGTGCTAACTTAAAGTATTCTCGTAAGAGTTTTGTTGTGTGCTTAGCTCCCTGTCTCATAAAGAGCCAGGGTAGTCTTGTTATAAATAAATACACTGTTTATTTTCATAACAACTTGTGTGGTGTCCTTTCACTGGGTGTTCAAGGGGTAATGTGATGGTAAAACAGCTGGCTTAACACGCCCTCTAGAGTCTTAGCCTTAGACTGCTCGTATCCATGCTACTAGGATAGCTGGTCTATAAGGTTGACTTACAACCAATCATCAATAAGGGTTGTTTGGACTGATATATAGTGATCACTAGAATAGTGAACACTGCACATCAGGCCAACTTCTCACATTGGTGAGCAGCGGTTGGGATTTGAGCGTGCTGTTGTTTTACCACACATGCCCTAAGAATATCTTGTGAAAGATCACATAAGTACTAAAGGTACATATAACTTAGCTTAGAATACTCTGAGTTCTACTGAACCAGCTGTTGTAGCTCCTAGGGCCTAGCACACCCTAAACTACAACTCTAGCAAGGGATCAGTAGGCAAACATATAGTGTAGGTAAGTGCACCACTTACACCTCACTAGAAAAGCATGTCTACCCAGGGAGAATCTACTGAGACTCCCCTGGTCAGTGTTGACCCTCCACAGGTCACTTCAAGATATGCAGCTCTCAGTTTCCAGGAGATGAGACAAATCTGTGTCTCCAGAAAACTGAAGCAGGGGTCTAACCCCACCATTCCCTTTCTGATAGGTCTCTTAGAGACATATGATGCCAGAAAGCTTTCTCAGTTACATGAGAACATGCCAGCCTTAGAGGGAACCTCTGGGGATCCAGATCTCCCCAACATGGCTACTGCAGTTGAGGAGGAGGATCAAGAGGAACTCTCTGGGGATGAGGTAGACAAAGGTCTTGAGGTAGTCAGAAGGCTAACCAGGGCCAACTTAGACTTACTTGGGCTAGGATCTGGGGGACCCCCAGTACTAACCCGAAGTGGGCCTAACCTTGGAGTTAGGAGAGATAGATCTCTTTCTAGGGACTCCAATAGATCTCTGCACTCTAATGCCTCTTCTCAGGGGAGAAGGAATCCTCCACAGAGGAGATTTACTTCCCCTCAGAGAAGGGAGCATGAAGCTAGGATGAGACAAGCTGAACTGAGGATTGAAAGGGAAGAAATTGCCCTGGCCAAAGAGAAGCTTGCCCTGGCAAGAGAGCAGCAGATGAGTGGGTTAGCTCCCACTGGTGGCAGCAATCTCCCAAGAGATAGAGAGAAGGGTTTAGATACTAAACACCTGACTAAAATAGTGCCCCCCTTTAAGCAAGGGGATGATATCCAGAAATGGATGGCTGCTCTGGAGAGGGCCTGCACTGTGCAGTGCATTCCCCAGAGTCAGTGGGCAGCTATACTGTGGCTCTCCTTTGATGGCAAAGGTAGAGATAAGCTCCTCACTACTAGAGTTGAGGATGCTAACAATTACCAGGTCCTGAAAAATGCACTGGTTGATGGGTTTGGCTTAACCACTGAGCAGTACAGGTTGCTGTTCAGAGACACACAGAAAACTCAGTCTCAGGACTGGTCAGACTTTGTTGATTGTGCCACTAAGGCTTTGGAAGGCTGGCTACTGGGTAGTAAGGTTACTGATTTCAAGGGATTGTATAATCTAATTATGAGAGAGCAAGTCTTAAATAATTGTCAGAACCAGTTATTACACCAGCACCTGGTAGACTCTGATCTGACCTCTCCACAAGAATTGGGTAAGAGGGCAGACAAATGGGTCAGAACCAGGATTAGGCCCAAGAACCAAGGTGGTGACCAGAAAAAGGAATCAACCAAGCCTCAAGAGAAGGGTGGGAATAAATCTACAGATCAAACCACATCAGGGCCCCAAAAATCCTCTGAGGGGGGTGGGTCCCAGAATCCTTCCAATAACCAAAAGAAACCTTATTGTTATCCCTGTAAACAGGTGGGTCATTTAAAAACTGACAGCAGTTGCCCAAAGAATAACAATAAGGAAAACATACCCCCAAGTAACATTCCCAAACCTCCTGTTACTACTAGTAGTAATCCCCCAGGTGGTGGGAGTGCCCCCAAGAATTTGGGTGCATTTACTTTGGGAGTTCCTGGGGACTCTGGCCTAACCAGGTCCCCAAACTTAGATACCCTTGTCTGTGAGACTGGCATGGGGTTTGCCAACTTCACAACTTGTCCCAACACTTTGGGCAAGTACAGACAGGAGCCCCTCATCAATGGTATAAAAGTTGAGGCCTATAGAGACACAGGGGCTAGCATCACTATGGTGACTGAGAGTCTAGTCCCCTCAAGGCAACTTTTACCTGGTGCCACATACCAGGTGACCAATATTGATGGAGTACAGAGAGATCATCCCATGGCAGTGGTCAATCTCAGCTGGGGAGGTGTCACTGGCCACAAGAGAGTGGCAGTGTCACCAAACTTGCCTGTAGATTGCCTACTGGGGAATGATTTAGAGCTCTCAGCCTGGGCTGAAGTTGAGCAAGAAACCCATTCTAAAATGGTAAATACCCATGGTAAGGTTAGTGGGGCAGTGATAGCCACAGCCCCAGTCCAAGATGTCCTCCCTGAACAGGTCAGGAGGGTTGTGCCAGTCACAACCCAATCTCAGACAACTTCCTTCCCAGAACAGGTTGTCAAGGCTGTCATGGTAACAGCCCACACCCAAACTGAGCCCCCTCCTGAAAAGGTTGGGAGAGTTGTGATGGCCACAGCTCAAACTCAGACAGATGATAGTGTTGTGAAGCCTGAAACTATGGATCACTCCACTCAGACAGAGAGCATTGAGGAGGAAGAGAAATCTCCCTCCCACCAGACTTTAGGAAAAGATCAGCCTCCTCAGGGAACTGATCTGACCCCTTGTGAAGAAACTGCCACAGAGGTAGTCAGGCCTAGCCTGGCCGAACCCCTGATGTCAGTGGACCCTTCCAAGGTGGGACCCAGTCTGGAGCAGGTAACCTGCCCCTCTCTACCCTGCCTCAGTCAGCCCAGGGCTGTAGAGGTCAGGGAGGCCAGTGTTGGACCCCAAAGGGCCCCCTGTCCAAAAGAATTCCCCAATCAGCAGATTAAGGGCACTGAAGCTAGTAGACCTAGCCAAGTGAAAATAAGACACACTCCTGAGGGATCCCCCTTAAAATTAGTTAGGGACCTCCCACAGATGGACACTGTTGGGCACAGCCAAACTTGGGACCTGAGGGCCCCAGACCTGACCTGTCCCTCCAGTAAGCCAAACAGAGGGACCCAACCTCCAGCTGTAGGTAGCCAGAGGTTGACCCTGAGAGCCCAAAACAACTCAGTCTTGGAAAGAAAGGCCTCTATGGTGGATGGTGATTGGAGGAAGCTGAGCCCAAAGTTAGTGGAGCCTCACTTCAGTACTCCATTTCAGCACCAGCCTTTTTCTTTGACAAAACACACCACAGGTAGAGATTCCCTATGGTGGAGACCCTCAGACACCCTTAGGGTGAGGGATTGCTTAGTGGACCATGACATAGGGGGTAACCATGCCAGTGCTGGTACTTCCTTAAATGGCCACTTAGGCAATGTAGGCTTACCTGGACAAGGATAGCCTTATCTCCTTTCGTTTGGGGGGGGGTTATGTAGGAAGGTAGATCCCTGACTATGGTTGCCCCCAACTTTTTGCCTGGTGTTTTGCTGGTTTTCTGACTTAGTTGACCTGAGGCCCTGCTGTTCAGGACCTCAGGCCCACTGCTCTCTCTGTAAAATGGATTCCATGTACCTTAGGTACATATCTAAATTGGATACTGAGCCACCTTATCAGTCCCTGTACAGTGTACCGTAGGTACCCAGGGCATAGGTGTACCCAGGGCCTACCAGGGGCTGCAGCATGTATTATGCCACCCCTGGCTGGCCATCCAAATCTGACACAACTGGCTGCTTGACAGCTGGGGCATGGTGGTGTAATCACCCTTTGCTTTAGATATAGTATACCTATATCTAACCCTAAAAATGGACACACAGATCTCCTATCAGTCACTCCTATGGCAGGCCTTAACAATCCTGAAGGCAGAGTGCTTGGAATCGTGTGAGATGGTGCTCTGGCATGAGCTGAGCCTGTCTGCGGCTTTCGGGATCCATCCCTTAGCCGTTTCCATGATATCGCATACCATATACTCTTAAGTGCATTATAATCCTCGCGGTTATATGCCAACTCTGGTATCGCTTTATCAAAACATGTCGAGTAAGGTGTCATATGAATTGGAATACTAACCCCTCGCCAATTCTGGCGACGGGGTTAGCATTCCACCCTTCTAGAGGGACACGACATGTATGTAACCCCTAACCCCGGTTAAAGTCAAACAGAGCCTCAGCTCCACAAAATGGATGCTGCCACCGAGACACAAGTCTGCCCTCCTGCTGCTGGGAGTCCTCCCAGAGCAGGAGATAAGGACAAAGGGTTTCCTGCCAGGGGCGGTGCCAGCACCGTCCCAGACAGGGTTTTGTGTATTGTAGGTAGGCAGGGCTTTAGAGGAAGGTGACTGCACGTGGCACCCCGGTGCTCACTGTGCATAGGCTGGCTGGAACCAGTTCCAGGGTCACTCCAGACCCTGTGCTGGGGAAAAGCCCGCCAAGGAAGTGGGTGTAACCACCCCCCTCCTAGTCCCACCCATAGGGCAGGACTTAGTCGCGTGCCAGCCCCTTTTTACAGGATAAAGGTAGGAACTGGCCCCCTTCCAGATCAGATCATCTTTGAATCCTGAAACTACTTTCCACGAAAGGAACTCAAGACTTCTTCCTAAGATTTCTCCCTTGTGACTAAGGAGTAGTCACCCTGCATCCGCAGGCACCATCTACAGAACACTGCGGTCTGCTGTAAGTCCTTCCTCCGGAATCCGACTGCCCAGCTCGACGAGAACCGGCTTCCCTGGCACCTCTGACCTCTACCTACATCATCAGTCACGCTGAGATTCGTGGGTGTGACGAGACCTCGAGGGACCGGCCATCTTCAAGACTGCACGACTTCTGAACAACAAGCCCGCCGAGTGAATTCCTGGTGAGTGCTTTGGGGTCCGAGAAGCCCCCACCCTGAGCAGCTCCAGCACCGAAGAGCAGCCCCCCAGCATCTCCACGATCTGCGTGGGGCCCTTCTGCTTTTTACTGCTCACCGCGTTGTTTGGCTACTAGCCCGCTGGCTTGTGGCCTTCCTGACGACGCCCGACGACATTTCTGCTGCTGGTCTGGTTGCTCCAGACTGGCCCTTGCTTCCCTCCATCGGAGAAGTACCCTGGACCCTCCTGGTCCACTCAAGACGCCATTTTAGGTCCACCGCGTGGGCCTTGCATTTGCCAAGACTTGTTGCCCAATCCTAGGTCCAGCGACGTCGACAGCAAGAACCTTCGTGGGACAGCTCGCACCTCCATCCTGGTCGCCGACAACGCCTCCTGGTCCGAGAGACTGCAGAGCCCAGCAGCGCCCACTCACCTGACTGCGGTGACTTCGCCCGGTGCCATCCTGGTGCCCACTTAATCACTGGCTAGTGATTCAAGAACTTGGTCCCCTCTGCTTTCAGGTTTTCTTCTTCCTTGATCCAGGCTTGGATCCATCGAACTTTTCTTCACTGGTCGCCTGCCAGCAACTTCTTCCTTCCAGGCTCCTGGTCCGGCAACGAGATCCCCGACGTCTTTACAGACCTATGCAGCTGCAGCCCCTGGGCTAGGTAACTTCGGCACTCCGGTGTCCCAGCATAGCCTCACTATCCAAGGGTCAGGATCCACTGTCGTTTTCTCCCTACCAGGTCGGGTTCGCCCGTGAACACTAACTTTGTGAATTCTAGCTTCCATAGACTTTGTCCCGCATCCCGCGTGAGAGTGCACACTCTGCACCCGAGTCCCCTGGGCCTCCTAGTAGTAATCTAACGATTCCCTAGTCCAGTCCTAGCGATTCCAAAGCCTATTAGAACTGTTACTTACCTGCTAGTAATTCGCATTCCACTTTTAGAGTATATGGTTTTTCGTGCCCCTCGGGCATTTGTGTATAACGTGCTATCTTAAAGTATTCTCGTAAGAGTTTTGTTGTGTGCTTAGCTCCCTGTCTCATAAAGAGCCAGGGTAGTCTTGTTATAAATAAATACACTGTTTATTTTCATAACAACTTGTGTGGTGTCCTTTCACTGGGTGTTCAAGGGGTAATGTGATGGTAAAACAGCTGGCTTAACACGCCCTCTAGAGTCTTAGCCTTAGACTGCTCGTATCCATGCTACTAGGATAGCTGGTCTATAAGGTTGACTTACAACCAATCATCAATAAGGGTTGTTTGGACTGATATATAGTGATCACTAGAATAGTGAACACTGCACATCAGGCCAACTTCTCACATTCGTCGACGAAGATTTCTTGTCCGTCGACGAGATTGGAGCCTTGATCGTCGACGACGATGTAGACGTCGACGATGTTATGATTGTCGACGAGACAACCGTCGACGGGCCCGTCGACGAGCTGCTTTTAGATGGCTTGATCTTCGTCGACTGTGTTCGCGTCGACGAAGGAAGCGTCGACGAGGACTTGGTCGTCGACGGTTTCGCTTTGGCGGTCGTCGACGAGATCTTCACGATAGAAGTGATGGGTCTCACCTTCTGGGCCGCCGTCGACGAGGTGATCGTCGTCGACGTAGCGCTGGTCGACATAGTACATGTCGTCGTCGACGTAGAGGTGACAGTCACTGACTTCGCTGACGACGTCGACGGATGCGTCGACGAGCCAATGACAGATTTTTTAATGGAAGGCAAGGCTTTGGGCGCAGACGTCAGAGAACCAGGTCCCGTAGACGTGCCCTGAAGCAAATCCTGTGGGGAGACAATCCTGGAGGACTCCAACAGTCTACTCTTCTTCAGAAAAGGAGATGGAACCTCAGTCTCAGACCCACGCTTCTGAGAGGATTTAGAAATAACAGATGATAAACTTTCTACGTCAGAAACCACAGACTCTGAAGTCTTCAACTTCTGTAGCCACAGAAGGAGACGGGCCTCCCTATCCCTCAGAGTCTTGGGAGGGAAAGTGCGACAGTACTTACAGTTTTTCACCTCGTGGTCTGGGTAGAGACAGTATATGCATTTACTGTGTGGATCCTCGTGGAAAAGGCGCAGTTTACCACAAGAAGGGCAGGCTTTAAATAAAGATTTCTTATTTGAAGACATTTTCTGATGAAAAAACAGTTAGAGTTGAAGAAAACTGAGCAGAGCTCAGGGAGACTCCCTTCACACGACGTGCGGTAGAAAATCTGAGGACTTGGGCTTCTGAGGAGAAGGTTCTAGAGGAGGCTACAGCCTGATTGGCTGGAATGTGGACCAACACATAATGACACTAATATGCTACTAAAGTGAGTTCTCCCTTAGGCTTTTCAATGGGCCTATTATGTTCTATGGTACTTTTAGAATTTACAATTTTATTACATTATATGTATGTATATTTTTATTTATGAAATCAGTGTCTGCCATCTCTACGTCGACGACGACATGTACTATGTCGACCAGCGCTACGTCGACGACGATCACCTCGTCGACGGCAACCCAGAAGGTGAGACCCATCTCTTCTATTGTGAAGATCTCGTCGACGACCGTCAAAGAGAAACCGTCGACGACGAAGTCATCGTCGACGCTGCCGTCGTCAACGCGAACACCGTCGACGAAGATCAAGCCTTCTAGAAGCAGCTCGTCGACGGTTGTCTCGTCGATGGCGCCTCTGCCGACCTCCATCACATCGTCGACGGCCTCGTCGACGGTTGTCACCCCGTCGACGTCCACGTCATCGTCGACGATCAAGGTTCCAATCTCGTCGACGGTTCCGTCGACGACTCCGTCGACGGACAAGAAATCCTCGTCGACGATGAAAAAACCTTCCATTTCAGCGCCAAAAACCTCTGTGGTGACGACGCAGACGCCTCAGGTGGATTCTAACACTGCCACATTTATGTCAACGGGCTCGTTGACGTCTCATCTACCTTTGCCGAAAACAGCTGCCATCTACACAGTGGTTACTGCTTCTTCTTTGAGGAGAGTACCTCTCATCCAACTGAGTCCATTGAGAAGTAGCACTCATCTCCCAGACCAATTGTTCCAGTCTGGTGAAGAAGAATCTGGAAACGATTCGGAGGTGGAAGGACTCTTCAAACAGGCAACCAGCCCTTCTGATTTACACATCAAGGAGTATAGTGATGAGGGTGATGTGATTGACAATGTCGAAGATGGGAATGAATTATTTCCTGTTGATGCGTCGGAACCAGTGTCTTCGGAACCAATTACACAGATACCTCTATCTCTGGTCATGAACCTACAGCACATGCTGGATGACTATAACCGCAGGTTTCCTCCTTCTACACCTGCCTCTCCAGCACCACCACCTCCTCCGCAGCCTCAACCTCAACTTCCTAAGGCACCTGCACCAGTTTCACCCGCGTCACCAGGTGGTACTCATCCTGACACTGGCGACGAGGATCCGGATCCTCACAATACTGATGACGACGACAATGACGTCGATATGAATGAGTGGGACAATTACAGGGCTCAAACACCGTCCACTCCGCCCACCTCACCTCTAGCATTGCCTCCAGTGGACATTGCAAATTTCCACAATTTGATGATCCGTGCTGCAAAATGTTTTCACCTCAGTCGAAAAACACCAGCACGAAAGTGAATGCTTCTTATATGATTTTAAGGACCTATCTCAAAGGCAATCCTACACTATACCTATCGTTGATTATATTTGGCAGGAGGGCCTTAAATTAATGGAACGTCCAAATTCCGTACCTGCAGTTTTGCCCAGATTAGACAGGAAATACAAGGCTCCACCGTCTTCCCCGGCCTGTTTGGTGTCTCAACCAAAAGCAGATTCAGTTATCACTCAGGCTGCACAGAAAAGATCACGCAATCCTGCTACGCCACTCACGTCTCCTCCTGATCAGGAAGGCCGCAAGTTGAATTCTATAGGAAAGAAATTCACAACCATGGCGGCTACTACGGTGAGGGCAGCTAATACTTTGGCTATTCTGGGCCGTTACGACCGCCAGATGTGGTCCGAAGTTGCTGCACTGATTCCTCAATTACCTGATGCAATCCGGGCAGAAGCGCAAGCCATTATACAAGAGGGGTAGTTGATTTCATCCGAAATCATTGATTGTGCACTTGACATTTCCTCAACGGGTTTTCGTCAATTGGCTGGGGCTGCAGTCTTGAGGCGTCAAGGCTGGTTAAAGTCTACCACCTTCCGTCCAGAGGTACAAGCAAGAGTCCTGGATTTGCCGTACGACGGAGAATTATTGTTTGGTAAACATGTTGATGCCCTTGAGGCGATAAAAAAGGACACCGACACTGCAAAGTCCTTGGCTACCCTACAGTACAAGAAGCGGCCCTTTCGGGGTGCGCGAGGTAGAGGCGGAGGTTCCTCTACTTTTCGAGGATCCAATCAATATCGTTCATACCACACCTATACCGATAACCGACAGAGGGGTTCTTACCAATCCCAAAATCGTCAGTTCACCACCAGACCATACCAACGGAAAACTACATATAGAGGTGGCTCAAACAACAAAAAGCAGTGACAGTCTCAGTTCCTTTCTTCTGCCGACTGTACATCTTGGAGGTCGCAGCTCAAAGAACTTTTGCAAATGGTCCGAAATCACCTCCGACCAATGGGTCCTGGGCGTTATTTCCAAAGGACATACCCTGGAATTCACAAAATTTCCTCCCACTCGTCCACCTTCGGGGCCACCCTCTCCCCATTTCAAGGAGCTTCTGGCCCAGGTGAAACTGATGATCAAGAAAGGGGCCATCGAACTTGTGCCGCAAGGTCAACGCGGCAAGGGGTTTTATTCCCGCTTTTTCTTAGTCAAGAAGAAGTCGGGGGAATGGCGTCCAATTTTAGATTTACGAGCCCTAAACAAATTTATCATTTCGAAAACTTTTCAGATGTTAACTCAGCTTCAAATTCTGAATTTTCTCAATCCAGGGGAATTCTATTCAACCATCGACCTCCAGGACGCATATTTCCATGTACCAATCCACCCCAGACACAGGAAGTATTTACGCTTCACAGTCGGACAGCTGCACTTTCAATTCAAAGTCCTACCATTCGGCCTTCGATCCGCACCGAGGGTCTTTACCAAGATCTTAGCCCCGGTCGCTGCCTTCCTGCGTCTCCAAGGTGTCCAATTTTACCCGTACCTGGACGACTGCCTCATCAAGGCCAAAACGTTTCACCTAACGGAGCAGCACACTCAAGTCTGCGTCTCCCTCTTCCAAACCTTGGGGCTTTCAATCAATTGGCAGAAGTCACACTTTCAGCCGTCGCAAAGTCGAGATTTTCTCGGAGCCTCGCTAGATTCTCGGCAGGGAAAAGTGTTCGTTTCCCAGGAAAGACAGGACCGCATGGTGAAGATGGTGCGGTTCCTCCAATCAAAACTGTACGTTTCTGTCCGAATGTTCAAATCATTCCTTGGCATGGCTTCCTCGTGCATCCAACTTATTCCAAATTGCAGATTGCACATGAGGGCTCTACAGGAGGAATTGGACAAGCAGTGGAAACAGGTGTCAGGGTCATTCGAGGACAAGGTCCTTCTGACATCTCGCATTCAGAAATCGCTGGAGTGGTGGGCTCACCCTCCAAACATATCTGCGGGCCGTTCATTCCAGGACGAACCTCCGGCTCTCACGCTTACAACAGACGCGTCTCTCGAGGGATGGGGAGCGCATCTCGACGGCATGTCTGTGAAAGGAAAGTGGACAGCAACCCAACGAACTTGGCACATCAATCGCCTGGAACTCTTGGCGATTTTCTTAGCCCTAAAATCCTTCCAGAGGTTAGTGCAGGGACACACTTTGCTGGTAAAGACGGACAACACCACCAGCATGCACTACCTCAACAAGCAGGGCGGAACGAGGTCTCTCCCACTTTCACAACTGGCACAAGAAATATGGGATTGGGCGATCCAACGTCAAATTCATCTCACAGCCATTCATGTGCCGGGTGTGGCCAATGTTCTGGCAGACTCACTCAGCCGGGCTTCGTCGGACAATCACGAGTGGGAACTCAACCAGCCAACGGTCGAGTTCATCTTCCAGCGGTGGGGCCGACCGCAGATGGATCTTTTCGCGACTGCTGCCAACAGGAAATGCCAACGCTTTGCAAGTCGGCATCCCCACAGAGAGTCGAGCGGAAATGCATTTTCGATCAATTGGTCGAACGACTTCATCTATGCTTTCCCTCCGCTTCCTCTGATCCCTCGCCTGTTACACAGGATGAGGTTCCAACCTTGTCACATCATCCTGATTGCACCCAAATGGCCGAGACGTCCATGGTTCCCGGACCTGCTCCTCTTCTCGCAGTCCGACCCATTGCCGCTTCATCCTCTACCGCACCTCCTCACGATGCAGCAGGAACAAATCTGTCACCCGGATCCAGCATACCTCCAACTCCATGCCTGGAACCTGAGTACAACGAATTTGCACGTTTAAATATCGACAAGGACTGCAGGGAGGTGTTCGCGCGTGCTCGCGCTCCCTCCACCATAAAAACGTACCAATTAAAGTGGAAGCGTTTCTGTGTCTGGTGCCGCACTAAAGATTTGGACCCAATGACTGCAAAACCTAAACAAATTTTGCCTTTCTTTTTATCCCTGGCAAGATCGGGACTGTCACACTCGTCTCTAAAGGTGTTCCTGGCGGCGATTTCCCGTTTCCGCCATTATGGTTCCACATCTCCATGTTCCTCAAGGATTATTAAGCAATTTTACAAGGGCCTTTTTAGGATGTTTCCACCTATCCGTCGCCCTCCGCCTGCTTGGCGCTTAAATTTGGTCTTGTCTCAACTGCTTTTACCACCATTTGAGCCTATTCACTCTGCAAATATAACATTTCTCACATGGAAAGTTGCTCTCTTGCTCGCCTTGACATCCTCAAGACGTGTCAGTGACATCCAGGCGTTTACCATACAGCCTCCTTTCCTGCAATTCTCCAATGAGGCCGTGACATTGCGAACTAATCCTAAGTTCATCCCGAAGGTTCCCAGTGACTTTCATCTCAACGAACCTGTAATCCTGAAAACTTTCTTTCCTGCTCCGCAAACTCCAGCTGAGCGGTCCTTGCATTCATTAGATGTCAAACGTTGTCTCAAATTCTACATTCAACGAACTGCAACTATCAGAAAGTCGGATCAATTGTTTGTGGCATATGGTCCAACTTGCAAAGGACAACCTGTTACCAAACAGACCATAACCAGGTGGATATCTTCTACCATATCCTTCTGCCACCAACGGGCTGGGAAGCCCCTTCCTGCTCCGGTTCGTGCTCATTCAACTAGAGCAGTGTCTACTTCGGCTGCCCTTTTTGCAGGGGTACCCCTACGACAGATCTGCAGAGCTGCTACTTGGTCGAGCAGCCATACTTTTACTAAGCACTACTGCCTGCAATCAACAGACGCCGCGGATGCGGCAGCAGGTCAAGCGGTGCTGCGGAATCTTTTCCAATAAAGGTGAGCCTCTGTTGCTACCCGCCTCCAGTCATAAAGGTTTTTGCTAATAATGTTTTAGTATTTATTGCATATTGTCTAATATGTTTACCTTATTTGCTTGCTATGTCACCTTTATGACTTATGTGATGATTTACTGCTTTCTACTCTTATTCAAGCATGTGAATCTATGAAAGACACACATAATACTGGAGAAGAACAAAAGTTACTTACCTGTAAACTGTGGTTCTCCAGTATTGGTGTCTTTCATAGATTCACATGCGACCCTCCCATCCTCCCCTCAGAGGCTCTCTTCTCCTCAGGCACTTTTACTTACTTTGTGCTACGAAAATCTGAGGACTTGGGCTTCTGAGGAGAAGGTTCTAGAGGAGGCTACAGCCTGATTGGCTGGAATGTGGACCAACACATAATGACACTGAGATGCTACTAAAGTGAGTTCTCCCTTAGGTTTTTCAATGGGCCTATTATGTTCTATGGTACTTTTTTGAATTTACAATTTATTACATTATATGTATGTATATTTTTATTTATGATATTTTTCATGTATACATGCATATGTTACTGCTATTTTATGTACCGTGGGACTCCCACTTCGACGACGGGGGATTTTCAAGCATGTGAATCTATGAAAGACACCAATACTGGAGAACCACAGTTTACAGGTAAGTAACTTTTGTTCATATGTTACTGCTATTTTATGTACCGTGGGACTCCCACTTCGACGACGGGGAATATTCAAGCATGTGAATCTATGAAAGACACCCCTAATACTGGAGAAATATATATGTATATATATATATATTTCCAAACAACTTTGAAAGAAAAACGCTGCACTCTTCTTGGATGATTCCACTCACTTATTTAATGACCGCCACCAAATCTCCACCTACGCGTTTCGAACTGCCATAGTTCTTGATCACGGTAGTTACATTAGTCCTTCCTTTCTTTCAACAATTTATACCATAGACACCACCCATGTTGTTATGATGCATTGTGGGCTTAGTAGTGCAATATTTACATTTTTACTTTTGTAATTTCACAGTTTGCCCTATGTCATTCCATCCATACGGTGGATCGTGTTTTAAGCTGGTCATGTTATTTATTTATTATTGTTACATGTTAGTATGTAAACCCAAAAGAATAATTATATTTTGGGGTAAATGCTCATATATCAATTCTATCTAAGTGATAGAATTGATCTTAGTTGTATTTCTAAATACATATCTCTTTTTCTGAGCATTTGATTATGACTATGCAACATAATGTCTCATAATTATCGGCTAAGTGCCACCGAGTGACCAGTGTTACACTGTCCATCGTTTTGGTGGTACGATCATTGGGCAATTAAATATATCCACTTTGCAGTAAAATGAAAATGGACCACAACAGAAGACTACCAGTAGCCACGTCTATTTTAGCTACTTCCTATCGACTAAAATAGAATGTAGGGTCTGCTTAGCACATGCTTCCACCATTGTTCCAACCATAACTGTTGTGACTATCTTTGAAAACTTATATTGTCAAAATTATAAATGTTTTTGGTACCATCTGTTAAGATTATATATTCTCCAATTATATCTGTACTGCCCACACAACACCATTCATGCACAGTGGTAATTCCACTGACCTTAAATCGCAATAAATTATTTGATATATGGTCCATGACGAAATTTCAAAACTACATATTGTCAATCTATCCTGCAATTAGCATATGTTGTACTTGCACTTTGATATTAGTGAGGTTTGATTTTGAGTCAGTGAGTACGAATTGGAGCAGCAGTCCATTCTCAGCAACTTGAGTGCAAAGGGCTTGCTGGTTCTTTGGGTATATATAGTCAGCCTATACTACACTTATTACCGATTTGACTCACAACTTTACTGCAATTAACTGCTCCTAGCAAGTCAGGGGGTATGTATCTGTGACTTTCAGTCTCTGCTTCTCTTGGTAGAGGGTAGTGCTCTTGTATGGCGTTGATTGTGGCAACAATTTGTTATAGGTAGCTAGAAAGCTTGAGTCAGAAAACCCGTTTCCAATCGATAATTCTGCATACAGAATGCTTACCTCATGAATCTCCTCCTCCAGGCGAGAAAATCCTACAATGGAACTACATCTGATTTGAACTCTTGCTTCCCTTTAAGAAAGTGCTAATGGGCTTAATTTTGGTTGCACTGGACAATCTGGCTCTGTACTGCAGCTCAAGACCCAAGCTTGGGACCCAAAATTTCTGGCTGCTCATCCTTTCCAGAGAGCCTTGTGTTCCAGAAATGATCCTCCTCTAAAAGGGACTCTGACTCCCATGCCCGTTGGGAGATAGCGCAAATAGCACGTTCAGATCTTCTGGACCAGCTTTGCAGTTATTTGGTGTAAGATATACAAAAGTGAAGCAGATCCTTCACACTTGCCTGAACTCACTGTATTCACTGGTGTGGTCCATTGTTTTTTGCGGTTGCCATCTGCTGACCCGCCTGGAGGTGTTCCATGAACGTTTCATTGAATGTTGAAGTAAATATTATGGACATTGTAGGAGAGTAGGGTCTGCAATCCTATGATCACCCAGATTTTTGCTTTTTGCTGCACTGGTTTACGACTTTCCCTGGCTGTGGGCCTGCTAATCAGACCCACAGCCTAGCTGTTCTCTCTATCCAAATTGTACTCAGGTACTGAATTGGCACTGGGCCCTCTCCAAGTCCCTGTACCCAGGGCTGAGGTGTACCCAGAAGTCTCCCAGGGGCTGAAGCATGTATTATGCCACCCCTGGGCTGACTAACTAAACTGACACAACTGGCTGCACGACAGCTGGGGCAAGGTGGTGTACTCACCCTTTGCTTTAGATATAGTATACCTATATCTAACCCTAAAATGGACACACAGATCTCCTATCAGTCACTCCTATGGCAGGCCTTAACAATCCTGAAGGCAGAGTGCTTGGAATCGTGTGAGATGGTGCTCTGGCATGAGCTGAGCCTGTCTGCGGCTTTCGGGATCCATCCCTTAGCCGTTTCCATGATATCGCATACCATATACTCTTAAGTGCATTATAATCCTCGCGGTTATATGCCAACTCTGGTATCGCTTTATCAAGACATGTCGAGTAAGGTGTCATACGAATTGGAATACTAACCCCTCGCCAATTCTGGCGACGGGGTTAGCATTCCACCCTTCTAGAGGGACACGACATGTATGTAACCCCGGTTAAAGTCAGACAGAGCCTTAGCATCCACAAAATGGATGCTGCCACCGAGACACAAGTCTGCCCTCCTGCTGCTGGGAGTCCTCCCAGAGCAGGAGATAAGGACAAAGGGTTTCCTGCCAGGGGCGGTGCCAGCACCGTCCCAGACAGGGTTTTGTGTATTGTAGGTAGGCAGGGCTTTAGAGGAAGGTGACTGCACGTGGCACCCCGGTGCTCACTGTGCATAGGCTGGCTGGAACCAGTTCCAGGGTCACTCCAGACCCTGTGCTGGGGAAAAGCCCGCCAAGGAAGTGGGTGTAACCACCCCCCTCCTAGTCCCACCCCTAGGGCAGGACTTAGTCGCGTGCCAGCCCCTTTTTACAGGATAAAGGTAGGAACTGGCCCCCTTCCAAATCAGATCATCTTTGAATCCTGAAACTACTTTCCACGAAAGGAACTCAAGACTTCTTCCTAAGATTTCTCCCTTGTGACTAAGGAGTAGTCACCCTGCATCCGCAGGCACCATCTTAAGAACACTGCGGTCTGCTGCAAGTCTCTCCTCCGGATCAAGACTGCCCAGCTCGACGAGAACCGGCTTCCCTGGCACCTCTGACCTCTACCTACATCATCAGTCACGCTGAGATTCGTGGGTGTGACGAGACCTCGAGGGACCGGCCATCTTCAAGACTGCACGACTTCTGCACAGCAAGCCCGCCGAGTAATTTCCTGGTGAGTGCTTTGGGGTCCGAGAAGCCCCGACCCTGAGCAGCTCCAGCACCGAAGTGCAGCCTCCCAACATCTCCACGATCTGCGTGGGGCCCTTCTGCTTTTTGCTGCTCACCGCGTTGTTTGGCTACTAGCCCGCTGGCTTGTGGCCTTCTGAACGACGCCCGACGACATCACTGCTGCTAGTCTGGTTGCTCCAGACTGTCCCTTGCTTCCCTCCATCGGAGAAGTACCCTGGACCCTCCTGGTCCGGCTAAGACGCCATTTTAGGTCCACCGCGTGGGCCTTGCATTTGCCAAGACTTGTTGCCCAATCCTGGGTCCAGCGACGTCGACAGCAAGAACCTTCGTGGGACAGCTCGCACCTCCATCCTGGTCGCCGACAACGCCTCCTGGTCCGAGAGGCTGCAGAGCCCAGCAGCGCCCACTCACCTGACTGCGGTGACTTCGCCCGGTGCCATCCTGGTGCCCACTTAATCACTGGCTAGTGATTCAAGAACTTGGTCCCCTCTGCTTTCAGGTTTTCTTCTTCCTTGATCCAGGCTTGGATCCATCGAACTTTCCTTCACTGGTCGCCTGCCAGCAACTTCCTTCTTCCAGGCTCCTGGTCCGGCAACGAGATTCCCGACGTCTTTTCAGACCTATGCAGCTGCAGCCCCTGGGCTAGGTAACTTCGGCACTTCGGTGTCCCAGCATAGCCTCACTATCCTAAGGTCAGGATCCACTGTCGTTTTCTCCCTACCAGGTCGGGTTCGCCCGTGAACACTAACTTTGCCTTTACTAGCTTCCATAGACTTTGTCCCGCATCCCGCGTGAGAGTGCACACTCTGCACCCGAGTCCCCTAGGCCTCCTAGAAGTAATCTAACGATTCTGTAGTCAAGTCCTAGCGATTCCAAAGCCTATTAGTACTGTACTTACCTGCTAGTAATTTCGCATTCCACTTTTAAAGTATATGGTTTTTCGTGCCCCTCGGGCATTTGTGTATACCGTGCTAACTTAAGTATTTTCGTAAGAGTTTTGTTGTGTGCTTAGCACCCTGTCCTCATAAAGAGTACAGGGTTGTTGTGATTCTAATAAATACATTGTTTATTTTCATAACACTTGTGTGGTGTCCTTTCACTGGGTGTTCAAGGGGTAATGTGATGGTAAAACAGCTGGCTTAACACGCCCTCTAGAGTCTTAGCCTTAGACTGCTCGTATCCATGCTACTAGGATAGCTGGTCTATAAGGTTGACTTACAACCAATCATCAATAAGGGTTGTTTGGACTGATATATAGTGATCACTAGAATAGTGAACACTGCACATCAGGCCAACTTCTCACATTGGTGAGCAGCGGTTGGGATTTGAGCTTGCTGTTGTTTTACCACACATGCCCTAAGAATATCTTGTGAAAGATCACATAAGTACTAAAGGTACATATAACTTAGCTTAGAATACTCTGAGTTCTACTGAACCAGCTGTTGTAGCTCCTAGGGCCTAGCACACCCTAAACTACAACTCTAGCAAGGGATCAGTAGGCAAACACATAGTGTAGGTAAGTGCACCACTTACACCTCACTAGAAAAGCATGTCTACCCAGGGAGAATCTACTGAGACTCCCCTGGTCAGTGTTGACCCTCCACAGGTCACTTCAAGATATGCAGCTCTCAGTTTTCAGGAGATGAGACAAATCTGTGTCTCCAGAAAACTGAAGCAGGGGTCTAACCCCACCATTCCCTTTCTGATAGGTCTCTTAGAGACATATGATGCCAGAAAGCTTTCTCAGTTACATGAGAACATGCCAGCCTTAGAGGGAACCTCAGGGGATCCAGACCTCCCCAACACTGCTACTGCAGTTGAGGAGGAGGAGGATCAGGAGGAACTCTCTGGGGATGAGGTAGACAAAGGTCTTGAGGTAGTCAGAAGGCTAACCAGGACCAACTTAGACGTACTTGGGCTAGGATCTGGGGGACCCCCAGTACTAACCCGAAGTGGGCCTAACCTTGGAGTTAGGAGAGATAGATCTCTTTCTAGGGACTCCAATAGATCTCTGCACTCTAATGCCTCTTCTCAGGGGAGAAGGAATCCTCCACAGAGGAGATTTACTTCCCCTCAGAGAAGGGAGCATGAAGCTAGGATGAGACAAGCTGAACTAAGGATTGAAAGGGAAGAAATTGCCCTGGCCAAAGAGAAGCTTGCCCTGGCAAGAGAGCAGCAGATGAGTGGGTTAGCTCCTACTGGTGGCAGCAATCTCCCAAGAGATAGAGAGAAGGGTTTAGATACTAAACACCTGACTAAAATAGTGCCCCCCTTTAAGCAAGGGGATGATATCCAGAAATGGATGGCTGCTCTGGAGAGGGCCTGCACTGTGCAGTGCATTCCCCAGAGTCAGTGGGCAGCTATACTGTGGCTCTCCTTTGATGGTAAAGGTAGAGATAAGCTCCTCACTACAAGAGTAGAGGATGCTAACAATTACCAGGTCCTGAAGAATACACTGGTTGATGGGTTTGGTTTAACCACTGAGCAGTACAGGTTGCTGTTCAGAGACACCCAGAAAACTCAGTCTCAGGACTGGTCTGACTTTGTGGATTGTGCCACTAAGGCTTTGGAGGGCTGGTTGCTGGGTAGCAAGGTTACAGATTACACAGGATTGTATAATCTAATGATGAGAGAACAAATTTTAAACAATTGTCAGAACCAGTTGTTGCACCAGCACCTTGTTGATTCAGATCTGACCTCTCCCCAAGAATTGGGAAAGAAGGCAGACAAATGGGTCAGGACAATGATCAAGCAGAACCAGAACCAGAACCAGGGTGGTCAGAAGAAAGCAGACCAGAAGGGTAATGTTAAGAATGAGCAAAATGACCAGAAGTCTTCACCAGGTCCCCAACAAACCAAAGAGGGTGGGGGTCAGGCTTCCCAGAAGAAGAAGACTCAAGAAGGCCAGTCGAAAAGGTGGTGCCAGTACTGTAAAAGTAAATCTCACTGGTTTAGTGAGTGCACCAAAAGAGGAGGACAAACTCCTGCCACTACAGCCCCTAAGGCAACTGCACCCCCTAGTACAGTCAGTAGTGGTAGTGTACCTCCCAAGGCATTAGTTGGGTTAACCTTGGGTACTGAGGGGTCTGACAACTTAGTTGGCACACTCACTCAGGCTGTCCTTGTCTGTACAGGGGATATGGATATGTCCCCTGAAATCAGTCCCAATACTTTGGGCAAATACAGGCAGACACCTTTGATAAATGGCAAAATGGCTCAGGCCTATAGGGACACTTGTGCCAGTGTCACCATGGTGACACCTAACTTTGTGGACCCTGGACAGATCATGCCAGGTACTGATTTCCTGGTGACCAATGCCAGCAATGTCACTACTAGTCATAGTGTGGCAATTGTGGCTTTCTCCTGGGGTGGAGTGAAGGGACAAAAGAAAGTTGTAGTCAGTTCAGACCTCCCAGTTGATTGTTTGTTGGGCAATGATTTGGAGTCATCACAATGGTCAGAAGTGGAGCAGAGGACTCACATGGAAATGTTAGGCTTGCCAGCACATGTGCTTGCTGTGACTAGGTCACAGGCCAGAAAATGCCCCACTGAACAGGTGCTGGATCCTGAAATGATGGACCAGACACCTTCCAAGAAGAAGAGCAGTAAGGGTAAGGCTTTGCCTTCCCCCTTGCCCCAGGTTGAGGATCAAGTCTCTGAGGAGGCTGATCTGGAAGAGCTGAGGGAAACTGAGCCTAAAGAGCTTGAACTTGATCAAGTTGAGTTTCTGGGCTCAGGGGGACCCTCCAGAGCAGACCTGGGGAAGGAACAGTTGAGCTGCCCTTCCCTTGAACCCCTCAGACAGCAGGCTGCTGCTGAGGCTGCAGGGAATGCCACAGGTGCCCACAGGGTATACTGGGAAGATGGACTCCTGTACTCTGAGTCAAGAGACCCCAAGCCTGGTGCAACCAGGAGGCTGGTCATCCCCTTGTCTCTGAGAGGTTTCCTTCTCACCTTGGCCCATGAGATTCCCCTTGCAGGTCACTTAGGTCAGACAAAGACTTGGGACAGGCTTGTCTCACACTTTCACTGGCCCCATAAGAATGAGAATACCAAGGAGTTTTGTCGCTCCTGTGTCACTTGCCAAGCCAGTGGTAAGTCAGGTGGCACAACAAAGGCCCCCCTCATACCACTACCTGTGGTGGGGGTTCCCTTTGAAAGAGTGGGGATTGACATTGTTGGTCCAATGGAACCCCAGACAGCATCAGGGCACAAGTTTATACTGGTGGTAGTGGATCATGCCACCAGGTATCCTGAAGCTATTCCACTTAGGACCACTACAGCACCTGTAGTGGCAAGAGCCCTAGTTGGAGTGTTCTCCAGAGTGGGTTTCCCTACGGAGGTCGTTTCTGACAGAGGTACAAACTTCATGTCAGGATATCTGACTGCAATGTGGAAGGAGTGTGGTGTGAACTACAAGTTCACCACACCCTACCACCCACAATGCAATGGGCTTGTTGAGAGATTCAACAGGACCCTCAAAGGGATGATTCATGGGCTACCTGAAACTCTTAGGAGAAGATGGGATGTCCTGATCCCCTGCCTCTTGTTTGCTTACAGAGAGGTCCCACAGAAGGGGGTTGGCTACAGCCCTTTTGAGCTTCTGTATGGACATCCTGTAAGAGGACCCCTGTGTTTGGTGAAGGAAGGATGGGAGAGACCTCTCAAAAAGCCTGCAACCAACATAGTGGACTATGTACTTGGTCTCCGCTCCAGGATGGCTGAATACATGGAAAAGGCATCTAAAAACCTTGAGGCCAGCCAAGAACTTGAAAAAGCTTGGCATGACCAAAAGGCTGTTCTGACTGTGTACCAGCCAGGACAGAAGGTGTGGGTGCTGGAGCCAGTGGCCCCAGCAGCTCTGAAAGACAAATGGTCTGGGCCCCACACCATCATTGAGCAAAAGGGAGAGGTTGCCTACTTGGTGGGCCTTGGAACTCCCAGGAGCCCTCTCAGAGTGCTCCATGTTAACAGGCTCAAGGCATATGTTGACAGGAAGGACATGAGCTTGCTCATGGCCACAGATGAGGGACAGGAGGAAGAGAGTGACCCTCTCCCAGACCTGCTCACTCAGAATCCTGATGATGGATCAGTTGATGGTGTTGTCTTTTGTGGCAGCCTCACTGAACATCAGCAACAGGATTGCAGGCAAGTTCTGCAATCCTACAGACATATGTTCTCTCTGACACCCAGCCAAACTGATTGGTGTACCCATGATGTTGACACTGGAGACAGTCTGCCTGTCAAGAGTAAAATCTACAGACAGCCTGATCATGTTAGAGACTGCATCAAAACTGAAGTGCAGAAAATGTTGGAGCTGGGAGTCATTGAGCCCTCAGATAGCCCTTGGGCTAGCCCAGTAGTTCTAGTGCCAAAGCCTCACACCCAGGGTGGTAAGAAAGAGATGAGGTTTTGCGTAGACTACAGAGGCCTCAATGCAGTCACTAAGACTGATGCCTACCCAATACCAAGAGCAGATGAACTTATAGATAAATTGGCTTCTGCCAACTTCTTAAGTACATTTGATTTGACAGCTGGGTATTGGCAAATCAGGTTAGCTGAGGAGGCCAAACCCAAGACAGCATTTTCTACCCCTGGAGGGCATTATCAATTTGTGGTAATGCCCTTTGGACTGAAAAATGCACCTGCCACCTTCCAAAGGTTGGTGAATCAAGTCCTCACTGGGCTGGATGACTTCTGTGCAGCCTATCTTGATGATATTGCTGTCTTTAGCTCCACCTGGGAGGATCACCTGGTCCACCTGAGGAAAGTGTTAGAGGCCCTGCAAAAGGCAGGCCTCACTATCAAGGCCACAAAGTGCCAGATAGGGCAGACACAGGTTGTATACCTGGGCCACCTTGTAGGTGGAGGCCAGGTCCAGCCACTGGAGAGTAAGATACAGGCCATCAAGGACTGGACTCCTCCAATCACCCAGACTCAGGTTTGAGCTTTCTTGGGCCTGACTGGGTACTATAGGAAGTTTGTCAGAAATTATGGGTCCATAGTGACCCCTCTTAATGACCTGACAAGCAAAAAGATGCCAAAGAAAGTTCAGTGGACAGCAAGCTGTCAGAAAGCATTCAATGACCTAAAGCAGGCCATGTGCACAGCACCTATCCTAAAGAGTCCAGATTACTCCAAGCCATTCATTGTCCAAACAGATGCTTCTGAGTTGGGTGTGGGGGCTGTTCTGTCTCAACTGAATTTTGATGGTAATGATCAGCCTATTGCTTTCATTAGTAGGAGGTTGACACCCAGAGAGAAAAATTGGTCAGCTATTGAGAGGGAGGCCTTTGCTGTGGTCTGGGCCCTGAAGAAGCTGAGGGCCTACTTGTTTGGCACTCACTTCACCATTCAGACAGACCATAAGCCCCTCTTGTGGCTAAATCAGATGAAGGGTGAAAACCCCAAACTGCTTAGGTGGTCCATTTCCCTACAGGGGATGGATTTTACAGTGGAGCATAGACCTGGTACTGATCACAGCAATGCTGATGGGCTCTCCAGGTATTTCCACTTAGAGCAAGAAGACTCACCTGGTCAAGGTTAGTTTATTGTCCCAAAGTTTGGGGGGGGGGTCATGTAGGAGAGTAGGGTCTGCAATCCTATGATCACCCAGATTTTTGCTTTTTGCTGCACTGGTTTACGACTTTCCCTGGCTGTGGGCCTGCTAATCAGACCCACAGCCTAGCTGTTCTCTCTATCCAAATTGTACTCAGGTACTGAATTGGCACTGGGCCCTCTCCAAGTCCCTGTACCCAGGGCTGAGGTGTACCCAGAAGTCTCCCAGGGGCTGAAGCATGTATTATGCCACCCCTGGGCTGACTAACTAAACTGACACAACTGGCTGCACGACAGCTGGGGCAAGGTGGTGTACTCACCCTTTGCTTTAGATATAGTATACCTATATCTAACCCTAAAATGGACACACAGATCTCCTATCAGTCACTCCTATGGCAGGCCTTAACAATCCTGAAGGCAGAGTGCTTGGAATCGTGTGAGATGGTGCTCTGGCATGAGCTGAGCCTGTCTGCGGCTTTCGGGATCCATCCCTTAGCCGTTTCCATGATATCGCATACCATATACTCTTAAGTGCATTATAATCCTCGCGGTTATATGCCAACTCTGGTATCGCTTTATCAAGACATGTCGAGTAAAGTGTCATACGAATTGGAATACTAACCCCTCGCCAATTCTGGCGACGGGGTTAGCATTCCACCCTTCTAGAGGGACACGACATGTATGTAACCCCTAACCCCGGTTAAAGTCAGACAGAGCCTTAGCATCCACAAAATGGATGCTGCCACCGAGACACAAGTCTGCCCTCCTGCTGCTGGGAGTCCTCCCAGAGCAGGAGATAAGGACAAAGGGTTTCCTGCCAAGGGCGGTGCCAGCACCGTCCCAGACAGGGTTTTGTGTATTGTAGGTAGGCAGGGCTTTAGAGGAAGGTGACTGCACGTGGCACCCCGGTGCTCACTGTGCATAGGCTGGCTGGAACCAGTTCCAGGGTCACTCCAGACCCTGTGCTGGGGAAAAGCCCGCCAAGGAAGTGGGTGTAACCACCCCCCTCCTAGTCCCACCCCTAGGGCAGGACTTAGTCGCGTGCCAGCCCCTTTTTACAGGATAAAGGTAGGAACTGGCCCCCTTCCAAATCAGATCATCTTTGAATCCTGAAACTACTTTCCACGAAAGGAACTCAAGACTTCTTCCTAAGATTTCTCCCTTGTGACTAAGGAGTAGTCACCCTGCATCCGCAGGCACCATCTTAAGAACACTGCGGTCTGCTGCAAGTCTCTCCTCCGGATCAAGACTGCCCAGCTCGACGAGAACCGGCTTCCCTGGCACCTCTGACCTCTACCTACATCATCAGTCACGCTGAGATTCGTGGGTGTGACGAGACCTCGAGGGACCGGCCATCTTCAAGACTGCACGACTTCTGCACAGCAAGCCCGCCGAGTAATTTCCTGGTGAGTGCTTTGGGGTCCGAGAAGCCCCGACCCTGAGCAGCTCCAGCACCGAAGTGCAGCCTCCCAGCATCTCCACGATCTGCGTGGGGCCCTTCTGCTTTTTGCTGCTCACCGCGTTGTTTGGCTACTAGCCCGCTGGCTTGTGGCCTTCTGAACGACGCCCGACGACATCACTGCTGCTAGTCTGGTTGCTCCAGACTGGCCCTTGCTTCCCTCCATCGGAGAAGTACCCTGGACCCTCCTGGTCCGGCTAAGACGCCATTTTAGGTCCACCGCGTGGGCCTTGCATTTGCCAAGACTTGTTGCCCAATCCTGGGTCCAGCGATGTCGACAGCAAGAACCTTCGTGGGACAGCTCGCACCTCCATCCTGGTCGCCGACAACGCCTCCTGGTCCGAGAGGCTGCAGAGCCCAGCAGCGTCCACTCACCTGACTGCGGTGACTTCGCCCGGTGCCATCCTGGTGCCCACTTAATCACTGGCTAGTGATTCAAGAACTTGGTCCCCTCTGCTTTCAGGTTTTCTTCTTCCTTGATCCAGGCTTGGATCCATGGAACTTTCCTTCACTGGTCGCCTGCCAGCAACTTCCTTCTTCCAGGCTCCTGGTCCGGCAACGAGATTCCCGACGTCTTTTCAGACCTATGCAGCTGCAGCCCCTGGGCTAGGTAACTTCGGCACTTCGGTGTCCCAGCATAGCCTCACTATCCTAGGGTCAGGATCCACTGTCGTTTTCTCCCTACCAGGTCGGGTTCGCCCGTGAACACTAACTTTGCCTTTACTAGCTTCCATAGACTTTGTCCCGCATCCCGCGTGAGAGTGCACACTCTGCACCCGAGTCCCCTAGGCCTCCTAGAAGTAATCTAACGATTCTGTAGTCAAGTCCTAGCGATTCCAAAGCCTATTAGTACTGTACTTACCTGCTAGTAATTTCGCATTCCACTTTTAAAGTATATGGTTTTTCGTGCCCCTCGGGCATTTGTGTATACCGTGCTAACTTAAGTATTTTCGTAAGAGTTTTGTTGTGTGCTTAGCACCCTGTCCTCATAAAGAGTACAGGGTTGTTGTGATTCTAATAAATACATTGTTTATTTTCATAACACTTGTGTGGTGTCCTTTCACTGGGTGTTCAAGGGGTAATGTGATGGTAAAACAGCTGGCTTAACACGCCCTCTAGAGTCTTAGCCTTAGACTGCTCGTATCCATGCTACTAGGATAGCTGGTCTATAAGGTTGACTTACAACCAATCATCAATAAGGGTTGTTTGGACTGATATATAGTGATCACTAGAATAGTGAACACTGCACATCAGGCCAACTTCTCACAGACATTCACTTCCATGGAGTGCGCTTTTTTGAGGATGAAGCCCTGGATGGTTTCAAACAAGGCTGGGTTATCACTGTGTCCCTGAAGGTGGCTTTCGTTGCTCGCCAGTTTCCTCAACAGTGGTTCAAGTGGTTTCTGAGACTGCCTTTTCAGCTGTACCTGCTCTCACAGCAGCCCAGCTTGTTATTTCGGAGCTACAGTAGGCATAGTGGCTCCACAGACCATCAAAGGCAGCAACAACAGTTCTTTCTCCTCCCCAATCCTCCTAACAAAACTACTTTCATTCACGCTTGAGGGAGCATGTGCCAACTATGTGGGGGAGGCTAAAGTTCCATTTTGCACACTGGCAAATCATCACCTTCGATCCTCCAAATTGTAGAGCAGGGCTACACCCTTCCCATCCTGAAAACACCTCTGATTCCCTGTGCTTCTGCAGATCATCATGTCTGCACTATACAGTAGGAGGTTGGTCCACTATTGGTAATGATTGTGCTAATATATGATTGACGCCGAACATTAAAAAACCATCACCATATTATTGTTGTTTTAATGTGTTTTATTCTTCTGGTAAAATGTGCTTTCTTTTATTTTTGTTTTAGATCTTGGAAAAAGTTCCTCTGTTGGATTGCAATGGTAAGGTGTAAGGGGAGCAAGGCTTGTATTGAAATTCTCGCACAAAACAAATACACATATGAACCAAGAGAAACTCAATGTTCGAAGCATGTGGGCTGCTGAATTCATATCTTAGCATAGATTGCCGCCTAGTTTTGGGTTCGGATGTTTGCACTTTGTTGTCCTGGAAGAGTCTTCAAAGTATCACGAGATAGGTGACTCCTCCCCTGGACTACAGTGCGCATGGGCATCCTCTCCATCCTCAGATTGTTTTTTTCCGCCATTGGGTTTGGATGCTATTCCTCAACTCCAACTTCGGAACCAAAACTTTTCAACTTTCCAAGGCCAAAAGGCCTTCTACCTCCACGGTATTGTTCTTGTTTGGTACCCCTTGACTCGATAATACTCTCCATCTCGATCCGGTCATCGACGCGGGCCGTTGTGCCTTTTCGTCGCCACGTGGGTCTGCTGCCGATGGAAAGGACCCCGTTTAAAAGGTGCCCACAATGTCACTCCAAATTCCCACATACTGATAAACATACAGTATGCAACAAGTGCTTATCTCCCAAGCACAACGAGGAAAATGGTCCAGCTTGTGCTCAGTTCCGGTCGAAGAAAACTATCCGGAACTGAAGGGCCGCTAGACAAGAGATGCAGCGGCAGGCACCATTTTCGATGACGAACGCGACCTCCCAGAAGCGGCGGACTCAGACCTAGAAATCGTCACCGTAGAAGACTAGTCGGACTCCGATGACCAGATCAGACCAGGGCAAACCGTGAGTACCAAGCCCCCAACCCCGCTTCCACCTCAAGACAGTGCTCCGGTCGAGGCATCGCCTAAAGGCCTTAGCTGAGATCGATAAACTCCTTCAGAGGCCCCGCCCTCCGGGCCTGCTCCGAAGACCAAACCCAAGCCTTCGGATACCCCAGGAACGAGCAACACTCTTCTCAAAAAGGCCGTCGAACCTAAAAGGGTTGTCGAGCCAAAGAAAGCCATCGATCCAAAAAAGGGCCTCGAACCAAAGAGGGTCGTCGAACCGAAAAAAAAACGTCAACCCGGAAAAGGCCGTCGCGCCTAAAAAGAGTGTCGATCTACAAAAACCTGATCACACTAAAAGCCTGTTGACCCGAAGAAGGCCGTCGAGTCGACAAAAAAGATCCAGCCGAAAGGGGTCATCTAGTAAAAAAACACGTCGAACCAAAAAAGGTTATTGAACCGAAGAAACCGGTCGAACCGAAAAAGGTCGTCGAACCAAAGAAGATCGCCGAACCAAAAAAGGCAGTACAGCCAACAAAAGACGTCAAACAAAAAAGAGTCATCGAACCGAAAAAGGTCACCGACCCGGAAACGGCAGTCGAGCCGAAAAAAGCTCCACAGCCAAAGGCCCTCGAGCCAAAAACTCACCACAAACAAGTGACTAAGCCAAAACCATTGGCGCCAAAACCACGGACAGTTGAGGAAGAACTTTTCCATCCTGTTCCAGTGAGCGCAGAACAACCTAAACTGTATATAGACCCTGAAACAGGACACGTAACAGTTTACCAGAGGAAAAAGAGACCATTAGACACGGACACTTCTTCCCCTGTTCCTCCAAAGAAAAAAGACTTTGGAACATCTCCTTCAAGGCCTTTTACTCCTCCTCCTTTCTTTCCTAACATGCCTTTCGTGCCTTACTCTCCTACATCTTCAGGTGATGAGAGTAATGAGACAGGAAACATGGGGGAAGATCCACAGGATAATTTTGTAGAACCCGAGGATCAGGATGTATAGGATAACACATGGGATGACCAGAATAATCATTATGAAACATACGAGCCTCAACCCATCCCTGACACCTCCACATATCCTACAACGCCGTCGCCTACTGACGACACCATTGTTTTTAACCAACTAGTGGATAGGGCAGCTAAATACCATGGTGTAGACATGCACACTGACCCAATAGAAGAGGATTTTCTATTTGACACTTTTCCTACGTCAGAAAAAAGTGTACGTACACTTCCTATGTTAAAAAGGGTACTAAAACACGCGCCAGACATATTCAAAGACCCCGCCAGAGCATGTGTCCTCAATCACAGAATTGAGAAAAAGTATAAATCAGCCCCTACAGACCCTTCTTATATTAAGTCCCAGTTGCCACTAGACTCACTGGTTGTAGCAAACGCTCGAAAGAGAGCTAATTCACAAACAACAGGAGATGCTCCCCCTCCTGACAAGGAGTCAAAGATATTAGAAGCCTCAGGCAAAAGAGTGGCCTCCCAGGCAGCAAATTCCTGGAGGATTGCAAACACACAAGCTCTATTAGCACGCTACGATAGAGCACATTATGACCAACTGGAGAGTTTACTAGAACACCTGCCAGAACCTTTTAAAGCTAAAGCTAACGACCTGATACAAGAAGGCAAATTTATCACAAACGCTTCTATTTAATGTGCACTTGACGCAGCTGACACAGCAGCCAGGTCCATCAATACTAGCGTATTACTACGTCGGCATGCGTGGCTACGCATTTCCGGCTTTAAGAACAAAGTGCAATCCACCATCCTCAACCAGCCAGTTTACCAAGATTTCTTGTTTGGCCCTGCAGTAGGCACCATCTTAAAAAAGATGAAAAAAGATACTGAAACTGCTAAGTCTATGGGCGCACTTCAGTTTCAACAACCCAGAAGTTCCTTTCGTCGCTCCTCCTTCAGAGGCTCAGGGAGAGGCAACACATCACAAACTTCCTCAACATTCAAAAGTAATACCCAGAGCACCTTTAATAAAGGCTCAAACAGAGGAGGTTATAAAGGCTCAAACAGAGGAGGTTATAGAGGCAATAATAACAAAGGCAGAGGACGTGGCGGCAATAACACCAGATCCTCCACCGCCACTAAACAGTGACTTGTTCACACTTCCTCCAGACCACTCAACACCGTTCGGAGGCAGACTAAAACAATTTCTACCAGTCTGGAACGGTATTACCACAGACAGGTGGGTGAGACAAATTATTCAGTATGGTTACTGCCTGGAACTCACTTCTACTGTAGTGTAGTTCCTATATTCCCAATAGGCTCTGCGCATTGGAATAATATATTCAGCAGTGTAGACGTAGGACTGAGGTCGACTAGGTCTCTACTGACTATATTAGACTTAATTAGTTTTGCCAGCTAGCTCAGAGGTCACTAGAAACGTTCTCGAATAAACAAGGAGGAGTTTAACTTCCCTGGATAGACAAGAAGGGATTAGCTTCTGACAACCATAAAACATGACAACTTTGCTCCCTCAGAATAAGAGTGTATCTCTAGAGTCGTGTGAAAACAATAGACAGCTATTTTACTCAGTCAATCGTGCATACTTAGTTTCACCAGAGTGCAGAGAAATAGAGAGACTGGCGTTTTCAATAAAAGGTGTTATTTATTGAGCAGTCTTCTTTCTCATGCAAGAGAAATGAATTGCCACGATTGCAATACTTAGTATAAAGTAAAGTGCGTACAGTAAAAGGAGTATTCTAAAATAATACTGTAAAAGCATTGATATGGTTTCTTAGTCATATGATACTTTAAAGTGGATAAAATATATACATACATAAAAACATTGACTAAAGTACTCAACTGGTGCTTCTAATCTACGCCTACCTGACCTAAGCCTAATACGTGGGAAGGAGTAAGTAAGTTGCAGTTTAAGTTAAGTTGGGTTTTGCCAAGGAATCTGAATCAAGAATTCTCTTAAGGGTTTATTCAGCTCCGTACCTGGGTAGTAGAATGTAGGAGGTCTGGTATCTCTCTCTCAGCACTCGATATCCCAGCAACCCGCAAGGGAGGCTGGAAACACCGGAGCTGGATTTTCTCGGCTGGAGAAAAAGACAGCGTCTTTCTCAGTGCGTCAAAAGGGAGGGGCGGCGTCTGTGGGCTCTCGGGCAAGTAGATAGCCGCTCTGCTCCAAACCACCATGTGTTTGCTTAAGGCAACTGTTGGTATATTTATACCTGAAAGGTGCCGGGTTTGACGTAAGGTTGGACATAAGACGTCAATAAAAGATGTCACTAAGAACTGGCCGTTCTTTCAGTGCTCGCAGGAGTTCTAGGAAAAATCAAAACAAAAGCATGGGGAATTTCCAGGTTGCTGGAGGTTTGGTTTGTTTAAAGAACGCGTTGTACTTTCTAGGAGTCTAGGGGAGTAGCCTTGCCGTATTTGGACTGCATGGGCTATTACTATGATTCTTATGCCTTTATAAGGATATTATTTATTATAGCCACATAAGGGCATAAATCGGGAATATCGAATTAGGGTCCTAGATAGAAACACAACACGCACTCCACGATCTAATGTCCATCATTACTAAAACTAAGCAATAGTAAACATATAATGATGCATGTGTGTTTTCCAACCCACCCCAAAATACATAAATCGCATTTGAAATGGTATATGGTAAATACACGAAAATGAGTATTGGTACTGTACGCTTATTAAGCAGTGTCATCATTCAGTTAAATGCATATATATATATATCAGCTGAATGAATTGCGAAATTTACACATGAAATGGCTCTGAATACAGAAAAGAAGGTCGAGACCATTCCATCACATATTTATACAAATTCTGTACATGTGCTGGAGGCTGAGGTAAAATATTGTCTCTAGAGTTCCTAAAAATAGAAGCTCCAAAATACTTTGTGCCAGAAAAAGGGTAAATATTTTGGAAGTGGAAAAAAAATTATTTCACTCTCAAGGGAAAAAATAGTTCCAATTGTTTTCAGTAGCTTTTGTTTTTCAAAGCTGAAGGCCTAATTCAGAGTTCAGGGAACGCTGTGTGCTCGTTGATTTAAAAAGTTATTCTTTTTGTTCTGGGGAAAACATCATTTCAGACAGACTCGCAATAAATTGGTCTACGACATCAGGTGAAAGTTCGACCAAGTTTGAAAATGCTGTAACAGTGCATGTGTGAGAATGATTGCTATCATCGATGTCAGGATCAGCAATGCTCACAGAAGGTTATACCTGTGAGGGGCTGCTTTCATCTCGTACCCCACCGCCACATACTCGTAGTGGTGAAGTCTCAACGAATGCCGTCATCAGAATAGGTAGCCGCTGGGGACAACACGATGAGTCATTACCGGACCTAGCAAGGTATCTGTATCCATTGGTACTGCTGATGGTAGTGTAAGACAGACGTCCAACACGCATTCTTCTCCGCATAGCATACATCGAAGCACAGGTAAGATGCAATCTTGCCAGATTGGTCCGAATGTAAGAAACCGGGTCATATTCAGATCTCTTAGCCGGGCTAATCCAAGGACTTTAGTTATGCGGTCCCGGTAGCGCATTGCTAGGATCATTTCTTCCATCGTTGCTGGAGTCTTGTCTGTGGCTTGGCTTGCCATATCGGAGCAGAAGAATCAAAAATAAAATTCCTGCTACGAGTCCCAAAAGTAGAGGCAGAACGCCGAAGACAGAATGGACAAAATTCGGAAAGATGCCCAGAACTGTTTCAAAGGGTGTTAACAGTCCCGAACAAATTGTCTTAAATACATGTGCGATGCCACTGGTATCAGACATGTTTAAAATTTGGCTTAACATTTCTACGAAATGTACGGGGCAATTTGTTGATAATAGGGAATCTATCTCTGCTGCTGTCCTTGCAACTTGCAGATCATACGTCTCTTTGGAAGAGGTTAAAGGCACAGTTGTCTGTAAAAGAATAGACTTCATTCTGCTTAAAGTATCAATTTGAATAGAAGAGATATTCAAACGAGGCCATATTGCCGCCTCCATGTCTGGATTGCTGTTTGGATACAATACTTGCATACAGCAAGTGACCATGGAACTAACGCTCACGGGATAGGCTTTTCCTGGCACCATGCCACAACAGCTGTGGTCACTTATTAGAATGTAACTACTGTTGGAAAGCTGTCTGAAAAATGGCTCTATCTGTTTTGCAGGAGTGCCATGCAGGTGACATGAAAGGTTATTTGAAGACCCTTCGCAGGCTCCATGCTAGTTAATACCTTGACACAGGAGTGTACCACTTAGTGAATTTTTACAATTGTTACCACTAAGGAATACCTCTTTTTTCCTTTCACTATAACATTTGTGTGTATAAGGTAGTTTCCATGTTGACTTGATGTAGCCTTTACCCAACCTTTCATACTGGCCCGCTGGTATATATTCTTGGCAATATTTAAACTGGAAAGTTGTTATCGGAATTGTAATAATCCCGTGTATTATCCATTCAATGACAGGTCTTTCTGACATTGTCAATGGTAATCTCTCAAGTTTTTCAATGCTCAGAATCGTATAGTCTGCTCCTTTTTGTGCCAAACTGCTTTGTTTATCAGTAAGGTTAAATATAATAATGACGTTACGTTGATTAAACGCCATGGCACGTAGCCTGAACGCAGATTTTGCAACGTCCAGCCAAGCTGTACAATAGAACGTAATTGGGACTGACCATGTTGCAACATTAGTAAGTCCTGCTCTATTATATCAATAGCAGATGATACGATACTGTCCAGTGAATATATTCTGGAGGACAGAGTCGTTAACCCATTGTCCACAACAGAAAGTGATTTTTCCAAATTAATACGATCAATCTCTCGTATTTTTTCTGCTGTTTCAATTTGTGTTACTTTCCAAGCTTCGTTGTATGCAGCGTATATACCGGCCGTCAATTTGTGTTACTTTCCAAGCTTCGTTGTAAGCAGCGTATATACCGGCCGCTATGAAACGTTTTTGACGCTGTTTACGTGGTCCCAGTATGAAATCACGCAAGTCAGCACCGTCTTTAAGTAAAGTCAAGTGTTGCTTAATTTCAGCCAGTGTGGATTTCTGTACCCATTCGAGGCAGAGTTTCCCTACACTGTATGTTGTAACTATCCCTGGATGTTGTCACTGGGAGTATCTAGGGTCTGGCCTGGTCTGTTTAAACCCCTGTGTTTAGTTCAGGAATCTATCTTGACAGTTATTTGTGTCTGTGGGCCAGATCAACCATTTTTTCCAATCAGGATTTGTTCTGTTTTGGTGTAAAATATGGGATACGTCAATCTCCACATCTGTAGTGCTATTACTATCAGGTATGGGCTTCAGGATAGACGGTTTGTTTAATTCTTTAATTTTGGCTAGGCCAAGACAGGTTGCCTGCTGAATGGTGTCATTCAAGAATATTATTTGTTCTGGGATCATGCAGGCTCTAAATAATGCTTCTAGGCCTTGGACCTGCCATTCTTTTGTACCCCAGATGGTTTTTGTTTCAATGTTGTTCTTCCAGAATTCAAAACCAAATGTAGTCATTTTTTCATAAAATGCTTCAGAATAAATCAATTTAGTATTTGTCAACATTGTTTTCATTCCTGTCTTATTTAACATTTTAAAATAAAACGTTTCTGCATCACTTGTGTTAAACCCTGAGAAGTATGGGAATTTCTCATAAAATGTTTTCGAGCTGCCTTTAGGAGGTGTTGCACAATGCTCCCTTTGATTATAATTTAAAACATTTCTAGGTTGAACAGATTTATGCAAATAGTGATGACCAAAATGATTATAACAGTACAACTCTTCATAATTTGATGAACCCTGTAAATAATCATGTTCTGTAAATGTTGCTGACATTACTAAATCTGACATCATATTAATAATATTTTCAAAGTCCCAATCATCAGAGAAAGTACTTGGTTTTACAAAGTCACTTAATGAAACCTTGAACTGGTGTGGATATTTCAAGAGCTCAATCGGGCCATAAATTTCATAATCTGTTTTGTCCCATGCTACCCCACCGGGTATTGGATTGGCTGTGATGTTCACTGATGACAGTTCTCTTTTTGTGATGTGAGAGGATGTGTGAGGCTTTAGGACCAAGTTGACATTCTGACTTGCTGTGTCCATTGTACTATATGTTCCATCAATGAATTTTCCCAAACAAAGAACCATGATGAGCCAAAGCAGGAGGAAAAGTACACCTAACACAATCCAAAATTCAATCCATGGAGAAATCAGATAGGTTTCTTTGAGTTGATGAAAGAGTTCAGTTACTTTGTCTTTGAAAGTTTTTGTTGCTGGCGTTTCTTCATGTTCACTTAGATCATCAGAAAAGTCTTCGAAGAGGAGCCTAGCTCGCGGCCGTAATGGTCGCCCTTTAGCTCGGCTCCCGCAGCCCTCCGTCCTGATTGCCTATCCTGTCTTCTATCCTGTCCGGGGACGACACATTTTTGGGGCATTGGAAACATAACGGCTTGTTTGTACTTACCATCCGACCCCGGGGTCTCGGTGTGCAGTGGCTCCGGAGTTGTGGCCTCTGAGAGATCGGGGCCTCTGCGAGACTTGGACCGGGACCTGGCCGGTGGGATCCGACGGCTCTCGGCCCCGGCCGAGAGCGAGAACCAGTGTTGGGAGCCGATGTGCGAAGATCCCGGCGATCCTGACCTGGGCCTGCCCTGGTGGCCGCGCGGCCGACGTGGGTGAGAGGCCCGGGGACCTGAGTCTGTGAAGGGGTCTCTACCCGCCGCTGCTTTGTCCGGCGGCCCTGGTCCTCGGGGCCCGGACTCCGCTTGATTGGGGCACCGGTGCTGGTGCTGGCGGAGACCCGTCTTGGGCGGACATCCTTTTGGCATCGAGGCCGCCCTTGCTGGGACCCCCGGAGCTTGTAAAGTCCTACATTTGAGAACTGTTCTTTCCGGGGGTCTTGGTGAGCGGCGATTGGGCTGATTCACGAAATGGCGGCCGACCCTCTGAAACGAGAATCATCCTGTGGCGGCGGGCCCGTGTTGCCTATTGGTGTGGGGAGCGGATCTGGTGGACGTGAGCCGACGGTCAGAGATATCCTGGAAGCCCTGAGATCCCTACACGCTTCCCTGGCCCTGGGCGTCTCGGTGGGTACGCCACGATCTGCCGCCATTTTGGGTGGCCATTTCTTCTTGTCGCCCTCTTGTTTCGAAGACTTCATTGCCTCGCCCCCCTCGATTGACTTGAGTGTCTCCGCCACTGATCGAAGATCGTGTAGTGTGTCGGTGACTTTGGGGCGCCCTGCTTTTCGAGGTTCGGGCCCCGGGGACTTGGATGCCGTACTGCGACCCTGTTCGACATTGTTGCTTGAAACTATTGGTGGACTGCCTCCTGTGCCTGCTTCGATGACTTTGCCTGTGTCTATAATTGGGGCCACCTCGCCCGCTCCAGTGGCGCAACTGAACTCCTGTTTTTCATTGCTCGTGCTGCGATATTTGATGCATCGATACTTTCTGTTTGGACTATTGCTCCCTTGTGGATCTATCTACCCCCCAGGTAACTATGCTAGTCACCATTCCACTCGATTATATGCTGATTTAGTATTTAGTATGTGGTTTTACATTGCCATGTGGTGGGTGGGGTTTGTCGCTCGAAAGGGTTGGGGGTGAAATGTACGACTTCCGTTTGATTCCCGGTATACGATTTAGTAGCATAATTGTTTTTAATCGTAGAAAGGTGGGAGGTCCCCTTCTCCTAATGTTTTGTGGCGCGTGATGGGGTGTCGTCCTGGTCTGTTTTTGACTGTGCTTGTCTGGTTGGGCGGAGGGCTGCGGCCGCCCGTTCGGATTATGTTTATTCTGCTCCTCCCTCCTGTCTTCTTTTCTCCGCTTTTGTTGCCTTTTTGTCTCTTTCTTCTTTCTTACTTCTCGCTATATTTCGGGTTCTGGTTTAGGGCGACAGGCACGCTGTTTGAAGGGTGGGCCATAGCCTTCTACAGGGGTGCAGGGTGGGACGGGTGGGTTGGGCTCTATTTTTTGTTTGTCTTCTGGTTCTATGGCCCTTTTGTATCTCTTTTTCGTGAGGCCGCGTCTGTCCCGACCTCCTATGGTGTGTTTCGGGTGGGGGGTGTGGCGTCGTTAATCCTCCTGCTATGTTTCGGCTGTCTTTCTCCCCGATCGCCATACCCCCACTTGGGCCGCTACTCCTTTTGTCTCCTGTCTTCCCGCCACGGGGGGCCTGTGTCGGCGTGTCTTCTTCCTTTCGTTCTTCATATTTTCTTATTTTCTTTTTATTGTTTTATTTTGTCTTCCCTCCATTATCCTTTCCCTTCCTCTTCCCCTTCCCCACTTCGTCCCCCCCCCTTTTTTTTCCTTCCTGTGTCCCAGAGGTTACTATGACGGGCTGGTTTTGATGCATTGTTTTTCCGATCCCTCTGTTCTGGCTTGGTAGTGTCTTGGGTGGCGGGCATGTTACGAGGATAATGCTCAGGGGCTGATTGTGTCTCACGTATCCTGATTTTCTTGAATGCATTGTATTGTCCCCCCGATATTTTGCCCCCATGCCCCCTTATTAATGTTGAGGTTGGTTTGGGATATCGGATGCCTCCGTATTGAAAGTGAGCCTGTCATATGTCTTCTCCCCATATTATAAAACTAAGCCTTATTTATTCCTGTGTTTTAGCCCTTTGGTTTTTGTATCTCTTCTCCCCTTCTGCGATTGTACGGCCTCTGCTTTGTATTGATTGATTATGTAATATTTGCCTGGTGGCTCCTGATTATCTTGCACATTGCGGCCGGCCGGCTTGGTTGTAGGCCTCGACTTGTCTTTCCTTTTGATGTCAATAAAGGTTTTCAAAAAAAAATAAAAAAATAAAAGTCTTCGAAATTGATGAAGTAGCCAGATGCAGTTCTGTCAATTGTTGGAATTGCTTCTGGATTTTCATTTGCTTTTGGATTTTTCTTTGTTTTACTAGCATAGTCTGAGGCTACATCGTTGTAGACTGGTGTTTCTTGACGAACTGTTGCAATTTGGGTTTCAAGAGGCACAAGTTCCATGGCTTTGTTTCATAGTCCTTTTTTATTCACTGCAGGTTTATCAAAAGTGATTAGTCTTTCAGTTTGAACCTCTTGGATTGTAGCAAATTTTGGTATTCTGCTATTTCTTGGGAGTCCACTGGGCCTACTACTTATTATTGGCCACATGATTGTGGTCCTACCAGGTCGATGGATACAATTCGGTTCTCCTTTTTACCAGCAAGTGGCGGTAGTACAACTGATCTTGTTCCGCTGACAGCTAAGACAGGTACTGCTTTTCTGTAAGAAGGCCCAAATTCCTTCTTTACTGCGATCTTCTCTCTGACCAGATCCCCAATCTTTGGAATCCAGACAGCTCTTGCTGGGACAGGTGGTTTTTCTTCAGTGGCTGTTGGCTGTTGTTTTAACTTTGTTACTCAGGTTTCTTCTTGTTTCATTTAAGTCCTGTAAAACAGCCAAAGGGTCTTTGATATCAAAGCATTTTTCTTCTACCACTGAAGTGTGACTATCAAGATCCTGAATGTACATTCTAGTACCGAACAATAGTTCGTACGGAGTGAGACCTTTTAGAGAATTTCTTGGCAGATTATTAAGACTACGTTGGACACTTGTTAAATGTTTGACCCACCCATCACCCGAACCTAATACCTTCGCCGTTATAGATTGCTTTATGTCACGTTTTTTTCTTTCCACTACCGCATTTCCCTCAGGATGGAATGGAGAAGAGTACCGCAATGCAATGCCCATGCTGGTCATGGCCTCTTTGTAAGCTTGAGAGCTAAACGCAGGACCCTGGTCAGAATGTGCATGCCAATTGCGTATATGCCGATAAAGACTCGCAAATCTTTTATAACAGTTCTGGCGTCAGCCGAGCGCTGGGGCCACATCCAAATGAATCTCGTGCAGGAATCCACTGCGACCATGATATATTTATAGTTGCCATCCCTTTGTAAGGGACCACAGTGGTCCAGGTAAACACATGCTAATGGTTTATCTGAGATTAGAAGGGGCGTCTGTGCTGGTCGTTCCACTGTTGATACTTTCATTCTTTGGCATATTTCAAATTCTAGAACATAGTTCCTAGTTTGTTTTCTTATGCGCGACCACCAATATCTCTGTTTTAATAACGATATTGTGGCAGAAACACCAGCGTGTGCAGAAGCCAGCCCTTCGTGTGCCGCTGTAATTAGTCCTAACCTGTGTTCCATGTTTGGAATTGCCCTATCCCCCACTCCAGGGATTCGAGCAAAAGGAACATTATTCGCATCAATTATGGATGTATAATTGAGTGGATAGTTCAGAGGTAATGCTGCATAGTCGCCTTTTAAAGACGCTTTTACCGCCAGCATTGTTTCTCCGTCTGTATTTTTTAGAACGCTTTTTTGTGGCTACGGAAGCCGGTAGGACCGCTTCCGCTGTGGCTCTGTTAGCCAATGAATTCCCTGCAACGTGAACGCCATCATTATAATGACTCAGTGTATGTATCACATGCGTCTTTTGTAGTTCTTTCTGCAAAAGAACTACTTGTTCCCAAAGCTTTTTATGCTCGATTGTGGCACCTGTGTCATCTTTGTAATCGTTTTGAACCCAGTTCTGCAAGTTATTATTGTAAGACTTGACACTGTAATGCGAATCGCACACTATTAGTGTGGGGAATTCGCGATCGGCATTTTCAAGCGCCATCTTTAAAGATCTTATTTCAGCTCGCTGAGTTGAACAGTTTCTGAGTGATTCAGTTTTGGTAATTAATGGCCTGAATTTACCAAAGCGCCAGCGGCCTTTAACAATCGCACACGCTGCGTTGTAGGATTTTTTCTCTACATCGTAGTGTTGTGCAAATCTGTCCATGTAGATTACACATGTGTATTGTTCGAGAGGCAGAATTTCGATTGACAGAGGATATTCTTCTTCATATTCTAGATTTTCTAGTTTTTTCATTTTCGGGTCAAAGTAGTATTTCAAGTCTTCTGCAGCAAGAGAATTTTCCCATTGTATCCATTTTGGATCTAATGCAACGGCAGTCAAATTGCGTGGGCTTGTTAATGCCTCAAGGGCTGATTCTGCTGTTAAAACAGTTATCCTTCTGCCTTGGGCTTGGGCTCTTTCTTTTGCTACGGCAGTTTGAACCGCAGTTAGAATTTTTTCAGTAGAACTGAATTTCATTTCAGCTTGTGTGTACAAGTGTGATTTGTAAGCTATTGGTACCGTTTCTCCCTCATTAGAGGTCAGGTACGTGAATCCGCATCTTCCTGGGATGACTCTGATTACAAGGTTGTGTATGTTTTCGCGAGTTTGCAATTTTGTTTTAGCTAACATGTCTGTTTGTAGTGATCTTAAAATTTCTGTGTGTTTCTGAGTCCAATTAATTGGTTTGAAATCAGGTTTTATTAATTCATAGAGAGGCTTTACCCTCTCTGCATAATTTAGAATGTATGTTCTTCCGAAATTCAAGAAACCTAGTATTGATTGTAAGTTCTTCAGCGTTTTAGGTGCTTGGAGTACAGCACACTTCTCTAAGAAGTTGTCTGCTAGGCTTTTGCCTTCACTTGATAATTCATATCCTAAAAACAGGACAGTTAGATGGGCAATTCTTGACTTTTTAAAGTTGAATTTGTAACCCTCTGCTGCGAAACCAAGTATTATGGTGTTCACTCTTTTCAAGTGCGTCTCCAGGTTATCGTCTGTGAGATAGATGTCATCGACATAAGATAATGCCTCATCATCATATATTTGTAGTAACTCTGTTACTCTTGCTGAGAATAATCCTGGGCTATTCTTGAATTCCTGTGGGAGTCGACAGAAGTGTTTTTGCGACCCCATTATTGAGAAAGCTTTCAGGTGCAATGTTTTGACAAAAGAATCCATTAGAGATGTCTAATGTCGTTTTATATTTTTTGCGCACGATGTTATTCATTAGTGCTGCACTGTGGGAGTTTTGTACTGCAAATGTTTTGCAACATGAGTTAAGGTGTCTGTAGTCCAAAACTAGACAATATGAATCATCTGGCTTGGAGACAGGAAACAAAGGATTGTTCATTTGTGAGGTGCATGTTTCAATCACCCCCTGGTATTCAAGTTGATCCAAGATCTCCCTGACTTGTTTTTTAGCTTCTTGTTAACTGGGTACTGCCTTTGTGCAGTGGGTTGATTTTTTTAACTGGATTTTATGGTGAGGAGAGTCCTCATCCCATCCTACATGATTTTTATATAATGCAGGAGCTTGGGCCACTGCCCATTTTCTTGCATATATGGATTTTTTATGAGTTGAAATATGATTTGAGAAGGCAGGCATAATCATTTCTTCGCCATGAGGGCACTCCCTGACAAACTCTGGTGGCCAGTCTTTCTCAGCTAACAGGATGTCATAGCCTTTCGAAAGGTTATCCCAAAAGAGACCCCTTACTTTCCTAGTCTTGTCCCCCTCTATACGTAATGTTATTTCGTATATTTTATGAGTTTTGCTAACTCTGGTATCTGCAGTTTCCACCTGAATGTATTCATTCGTGTCCACTGTCTCCAGAAGATTCATCAAGATTTTGCGAGCTATTGTCACTTCTGCTGCGCTGTCTAGCATTGTCTGGGCCCACTCTCCGTTTTTCAGTTGTGTCTTCAGTATCCTCGGCATGGTTAATTATTTTAATACTGGCTACCTTCTTTTTTGGAAATTGTAATTTTTTACTTTGATGAGCAGGTTCCTTGTCTTTGGACTTGACGTGCTCTTCCTTTTGTTCTGACCGTCCTCTTCTTTCCGATTTCTGTGAGGAAGTCTGAAAAAATCAAGAGGGACGTGTATCAATATCTCGATATCTATCAGGTTTTCTCAATTTATCCCTATCTCTAAGGTTGTATCTTTTCTCAGAGGGCTCCCTCTGGGGAGACTTGTCACCTCGTTCTGGAGATCTATCTCTTTGTTGAGGAGACCTTCCTCTGGACTGGAATCGTTTTTCCCTGGGAGTGGATTGTTTATTTCCATCCCAACTCTTTTTAGAAGTATTTAGATTATTTTTAATAAATGTTTTTTCAGGATTTTTAAGTAGTTGGGGTTTTACTGGTTTCCCTCCCAAACTATCTCTACCTAGTTCTTCATAGGATTTTTCTATGATTCTGGCAAGTTCAAATGGTTGGTCTGCTATATCTGTTTCTTTCAATCTCTGGCGGATCGCCACAGATGCTGCTTCTCCTTTTATGTTGGCTAATAATATAGCCGAGACCGGTTTGAAGTCTTTCAGTAATTTCATACCCAGAGTTAAAGCAGGTTCTGGACCGTATTCATTTTGAATCTGTTCTAGTACGTCTGGTATAACCGCCATGGACGGAACACCATGTGTTTTTGTGTAAATCGAAGCAAAGACTGTGCCCCAAGTGTCACAGTCCTCCACATGTGGTGCGATCCCCATTGAAAGACAGATAGTCAGAATTCTGTGTTTCTCAGTAGGCGTAGTATCAGGAAATACTGCCTCTATTTGAGTAATTTTCTGAGCTAACCAGAATGAAATTTGTTCCCGTTTTGTTGGTACTTTGCCAATGGATGATTGTATATTTTGTGGTGTGATTTTATTTGTGTTCCCCTGGTGAGGGGTGGTCTCTGGAATTTTTATTGTCGGTTGGACTGTTGAAGTCCTCATGACATATTGGACCAATTGTCTGTGTATTTTAATTACCAGTTTTAGTTGAGCTAAGAGCTCTCGGTCTGACATTTTTTCAATGTCTGGATGTGGTGTGCAGCTGGCTAGAACCGGCCACGTGGCTCCTGGTCTACCTAGTGGACCGAGCCTGGTGATGTGATTTTGATGTTTTAGGGCGCCATTAAACCAGAGCAGGTGCTCTTGGTAATTTAGTGGGATTTCAACATCCTCGAAAGGAGTGTATTCATCCGGAGGTTCCTCTATTTTGTAATAGTGGAATTCGTGTGTTACAGCGTTTGCTGCTGGAAAGTGTAGGAAGGTAGATCCCTGACTATGGTTGCCCCCAACTTTTTGCCTGGTGTTTTGTTGGTTTTCTGACTTAGTTGACCTGGGACCCTGCTATTCAGGGCCCCAGGCCTACTACTCTCTCTGTAAAATGGATTCCATGTACCTTAGGTACATATCTAATTGGATACTGAGACACCTTATCAGTCCCTGTACAGTGTACCTTAGGTACCCAGGGCATAGGTGTACCCAGGGCCTACCAGGGGCTGCAGCATGTATTATGCCACCCAAATCTGACACAACTGGCTGCACGACAGTTGGGGCAAGGTGGTGTAATCACCCTTTGCTTTAGATATAGTATACCTATATCTAACCCTAAAATGGACACATGTATTCCTATCTGTCACTCCTATGGCAGGCCTTGACAATCCTGAAGGCAGAGTGCTTGGAATCGTGTGAGATAGTGCTCTGGCATGAGCTGAGCCTGTCTGCGGCTTTCGGGATCCATCCCTTAGCCGTTTCCATGATATCGCATACCATATACTCTTAAGTGCATTATAATCCTCGCGGTTATATGCCAACTCTGGTATCGCTTTACCAAAACATGTCGAGTAAGGTGTCATACGAATTGGAATACTAACCCCTCGCCAA
Organism: Lissotriton helveticus; assembly: GCF_964261635.1. Lineage (NCBI taxonomy): Eukaryota > Metazoa > Chordata > Amphibia > Caudata > Salamandridae > Lissotriton > Lissotriton helveticus. The sequence goes on along the minus strand of NC_136073.1, from coordinate 775,058,853 downwards.
TTCTGGCGACCGGGTTAGCATTCCACCCTTCTAGAGGGACACGACATGTATGTAACCTGTAACCTGTAACCCCGGTTAAAGTCAGACATAGCCTTAGCTCCACAAAATGGATGCTGCCACCGAGACACAAGTCTGCCCTCCTGCTGCTGGGAGTCCTCCCAGAGCAGGAGGCAAGGACAAAGGGTTTCCTGTCAGGGGCGGTGCCAGCACCGTCCCAGACAGGATTTTGTGTATCCTAGGTAGGCAGGGCTTTAGAGGAAGGTGACTGCAAGTGGCACCCCGGTGCTCACTGTGCATAGGCCGGCTTGAACCAGTTCCAGGGGCACTCCAGCCTCTGCTCTGGGATAAAGCCCGCCAAAGGAGAGGGGTGTAACCACCCCCCTCCTGGTCCCACCCATAGGGCAGGACTTAGTCGCGTGCCAGCCCCCTTTTTCAGGATAAAGGTAGGAACTGGCCCTCTTCCAAAGTAGATCATCTTTGAATCCTGAACCAACTTCCCACGAAAGGAACTCAAGACTCTTCTCAAGATTTCTCCCTTGTGGCTAAGGAGTAGTCACCCTGCAGCAGCAGGCACCATCCAAGCATCGCGGTCTGCTGTAAGTCTCCACACCGGATCAAGACTGCCCAGCTTGACGAGAACCGGCTTCCCTGGCACCTCTGACCTCTACCTGCATCATCAGCCCAGCTGTGATTCGTGGGTGTGACGAGACCTCGAGGGACCGGCCATCTTCCAAGACTGCACGACGCTTGACCAGCACGACTCCCGAGTGACCCTCGACCGAGTGCTTTGGGGTAAGAGAAGCCCCAACCCTGAGCAGCTCCAGCACCGAAGTCCAGCCCCCTTGCATCCACGAGATCTGCGTGGGGCCCTTCTGCTCTTTGCTGCTCACCGCGTTGTCCAGGTCACTTGCCCGTTGGCTAGTGGCCCTCCTGACGACAAACTTCAACGACAACACCGCTGGTCTGGTTGCTCCAGACTGGCCCTTGCTTCCCTCCATCAGAGAAGCACCCTGGACCCTCCTGGTCCACTCCAGACGCCATTTTAAGTCCACCGCGTGGGCTTGCATTTGCCAAGACTTGTTGCCCCAATCCTGGGTCGTGGGACAGCTCGCACCTCCATCCTGGTCGCCGACAACGCCTCCTGGTCCGAGAGACTGCAGAGCCCAGCAGCGCCCACTCACCTGGTTGAGGTGACTTCGCCCGGTGCCACTCTGGTGCCCACCTAAATCACTGGCTTGTGATTCAGAACTTGGTCCCCTCTGCTTACAGGTCTTCCTCTTCCCGATCCAGGCTTGGATCCCCAAGAACTTCCTCACTGGTCGCCTGCCAGCAACTCCTTTCTTCAGGCTCCTGGTTCATCAACGAAGAAACCCGACGACATTTGAACCCTATGCAGCCGCAGCCCCTGGGCTAGGTAAACCGAGTACTCCGGTGCTCCAGCGTAGACCAACTCTCTAAGTGTCTAGATCCACTTTCGTTTTTGACCTACCTAGTCGGGTTCGCCCGAGAACAGTAACTTTGCAACTGCTAGCCTCCATAGACTTTTTCCCGCCTTACGCGTGAGAGTTCCCACTCTGCACACGACGTCCACAGGCTCCCTGCATCTAATCTAAGTGTTTAGAATTGTAGGCCAAGCGATTCCTAAGTCTATGAGAATAGTTACTTACCTGCTAGTAGTTCGCATTCCACTTTTGTAATATATGGTTTTTCGTGCCCCTAGGGCATTTGTGTAAATTGTGCGACTTAAAGTATTTTCTTAAGAGTTTTGTTATGTGCTTAGCTCCCTGACTCATAAAGAGTTCAGGGTAGTCTTGTTATAAATAAATATCTGTTTATTTTCATAACAACTTGTGTGATGTCCTTTCACTTGGTGTTCAAGGGGTAATGTGATGGTAAAACAGCTGGCTTAACACGCCCTCTAGAGTCTTAGCCTTAGACTGCTCGTATCCATGCTACTAGGATAGCTGGTCTATAAGGTTGACTTACAACCAATCATCAATAAGGGTTGTCTGGACTGATACATAGTGATCACTAGAATAGTGAGCACTGCATATCAGGCCAACTTCTCACATTGGTGAGCAGCGGTTGGGATTTGAGCTTGCTGTTGTTTTACCACACATATCCTGAGAATATCATTTGAAAGATCACATAAGTACTAAAGGTACATATAACTTAGCTTAGAATACTCTGAGTTCTACTGAACCAGCTGTTGTAGCTCCTAGGGCCTAGCACACACTAAACTACAACTCTAGCAAGGGATCAGTAGGCAAACAAATAGTGTAGGTAAGTGCACCACTTACACCTCACTAGAAAAGCATGTCTACCCATGGAGAGTCTTCAGAGACTCCCCTTGTGGTTATTGACCCTCCACAGGTCACTTCAAGATATGCAGCTCTCAGTTTCCAGGAGATGAGACAAGTGTGTACCTCCAGGAAACTGAAACAGGGGTCTAACCCCACCATTCCCTTTCTAATAGGCCTCTTAGAGACCTATGATGCGAGAAAGATTTCTCAGCTAGATGGGAATATGCCAGCCTTAGAGGGTACCACTGGGGATCCAGACCTCCTTGACACTGACAAAGCAGTCGAGGAGGAGGATCCTGAGGAACTCTCTGGGGATGAGGCAGACAAAGGTCTTGAGGTAGTCAGAAGGCTAACTAGGGCCAACTTAGACTTGCTTGGGCTAGGATCTGGGGGCCCCCCAGTACTGACCCTAAGTAGGCCTAACCTTGGAGTTAGGAGAGATAGATCTCTTTCTAGGGACTCCAGTAGATCTCTGCACTCTAATGCCTCTTCTCAGAGGAGGAACTCTCCCCAGAGGAGATTGACTTCCCCTCAGAGAATGGAGCATGAAGCTAGGATGAGACAGGCTACTCTGAGGATTGAAAGGGAAGAACTTGCCCTGGCCAAAGAGAAGCTTGCCTTTGCAAGAGAGCAGCAGATGAGTGGGTTAGCTCCCACTGGTGGCAGCAATCTCCCAAGAGAAAAAGAGAAGGGTTTAGATACTAAACACCTGACAAAGATAGTGCCCCCCTTTAAGCAAGGGGATGACATCCAGAAATGGATGGCTGCTTTGGAGAGGGTCTGCACTGTGCAGTGCATTCCCCAAAGTCAGTGGGCAGCTATACTGTGGCTCTCCTTTGATGGCAAAGGTAGAGATAAGCTCCTCAGTACTAGAGTTGAGGATGCTAACAATTACCAAGTCCTGAAAAATACACTGGTTGATGGGTTTGGCTTAACCACTGAGCAGTACAGGTTGCTGTTCAGGGATACCCAGAAAACTCAGTCTCAGGATTGGGCTGACTTTGTTGATTGTGCCACTAAGGCTTTGGAAGGCTGGCTACTGGGTAGCAAGGTTACTGACTTCACAGGATTGTATAATCTTATTATGAGAGAGCAAGTCTTAAATAATTGTCAGAACCAGTTATTACACCAGAACCTGATAGACTCTGATCTGACCTCTCCACAAGAATTGGGTAAGAGGGCAGACAAATGGGTCAGAACCAGGATTAGGCCTAAGAACCAAGGTGGTGACCAGAAAAAGGAATCAACCAAGCCTCAAGAGAAGGGTGGGAATAAATCTGCAGATCAAACCACATCAGGGCCCCAAAAATCCTCTGAGGGGGGTGGGTCCCAGAATCCTTCCAATGCCCAGAAGAAACCTTATTGTTATCCCTGTAAACAGGTGGGTCATTTGAAAACTGACAGCAGTTGCCCAAAGAACAACAATGAGGAGAACATACCCCCAAGTAACATTCCCAAACCTCCTGTTACTACTAGTAGTAATCCCCCAGGTGGTGGGAGTGCCCCCAAGAATTTGGGTGCATTTACTTTGGGAGTTCCTGGGGACTCTTGCCTAACCAGGTCCCCAAACTTAGATACTCTTGTCTGTGAGACTGGCATGGGGTTTGCCAACTTCACAACTTGTTCCAACACTTTGAGCAAGTACAGACAGGAGCCCCTCATCAATGGTATAAAAGTTGAGGCCTATAGAGATACAGGGGCTAGCATCACCATGGTGACTGAGAGTCTAGTCCCCTCAAGGCAACTTTTACCTGGTGCCACATACCAGGTGACCAATATTGATGGAGTACAGAGAGATCATCCCATGGCAGTGGTAAATCTCAGCTGGGGAGGTGTCACTGGCCACAAGAGAGTGGCAGTGTCACCAAACTTGCCTGTAGATTGCCTACTGGGGAATGATTTAGAGCTCTCAGCCTGGGCTGAGGTAGAGCAAGAAACCCATTTTAAAATGGTGGACCTCCATGGTAAGGTTAGTGGGGCAGTGATAGCCACAGCCCCAGTCCAAGATGTCCTCCCTGAACAGGTCAGGAGGGCTGTGCCAGTCACAGCCCAATCTCAGACAGCTTCCTTCCCAGAAAAGGTTAGCAGGGCTGTGATGGTCACAGCCCATACCCAAACTGAGTCCCTTCCTGAAAAGGTTGGTAGAGTTGTGATGGCCCCAGCTCAAACTCAGACAGATAATAGTGTTGTGAAGCCTGAAACAATGGATCACTCCACTCAGACAGAGAGCATTGAGGAGGAAGAGAAATCTCCCTCCCACCAGACTTTAGGAAAGGATCAGCCTCCTCAGGGAACTGATCTGACCCCTTGTGAAGAAACTGCCCCAGAGGTAGTCAGGCCTAGCCTGGCAGAACCCCTGATGTCAGTGGACCCTTCCAAGGTGGGACCCAGTCTGGAGCAGGTAACCTGCCCCTCTCTACCCTGCCTCAGTCAGCCCAGGGCTGTAGAGGTCAGGGAGGCCAGTGTTGGACCCCAAAGGGCCCCCTGTCCAAAAGAACCCTCCAATCAGCAGATTAAGGGCACTGAAGCTAGTAGTCCTAGCCAAGTGAAAATAAAACCAACTCCTGAGGGATCCCCCTTAAATCTAGTTAGGGACCTCCCACAGACGGACACTGTTGGGCACAGCCAAACCTGGGACCTAAGGGCCCCAAACCTGACCCGTCCCTCCAGTAAGCCAAACAGAGGAACCCAACCTCCAGCTGTAGGTAGCCAGAGGTTGACCCTGAGAGCCCAACACAACTCAGTCTTGGAAAGAAAGGCCTCAATGGTGGATAATGATTGGAGGAAGCTGAGCCCAAAATTAGTGGAGCCTCACTTCAGTACTCCACCTCAGCACCAGTCTTGTACTTTGCCAAAACACACCACAGGTAGAGATTCCCTATGGTGGAGACCCTCAGACACCCTTAGGGTGAGGGATTGCTTAGTGGACCATGAGATAGGGGGTAACCATGCCAGTGCTGGTACTTCCTTATATGGCCGCTTAGGCAATATAGGCTTACCTGTCAAGGATAGCCTTATCTCCTTTCGTTTGGGGGGGGGGGGTTATGTAGGAAGGTAGATCCCTGACTATGGTTGCCCCCAACTTTTTGCCTGGTGTTTTGCTGGTTTTCTGACTTAGTTGACCTGGGACCCTGCTATTCAGGGCCCCAGGCCTACTGCTCTCTCTGTAAAATGGATTCCATGTACCTTAGGTACATATCTAATTGAATACTGAGACACCTTATCAGTCCCTGTACAGTGTACCTTAGGTACCCAGGGCATAGGTGTACCCAGGGCCTACCAGGGGCTGCAGCATGTATTATGCCACCCCTGGCTGGCCATCCAAATCTGACACAACTGGCTGCACGACAGCTGGGGCAAGGTGGTGTAATCACCCTTTGCTTTAGATATAGTATACCTATATCTAACCCTAAAATGGACACATGTATTCCTATCAGTCACTCCTATGGCAGGCCTTGACAATCCTGAAGGCAGAGTACTTGGAATCGTGTGAGATAGTGCTCTGGCATGAGCTGAGCCTGTCTGCGGCTTTCGGGATCCATCCCTTAGCCGTTTCCATGATATCGCATACCATATACTCTTAAGTGCATTATAATCCTCGCGGTTATATGCCAACTCTGGTATCGCTTTACCAAAACATGTCGAGTAAGGTGTCATACAAATTGGAATACTAACCCCTCGCCAATTCTGGCGACGGGGTTAGCATTCCACCCTTCTAGAGGGACACGACATGTATGTAACCTGTAACCCCGGTTAAAGTCAGACATAGCCTTAGCTCCACAAAATGGATGCTGCCACCGAGACACAAGTCTGCCCTCCTGCTGCTGGGAGTCCTCCCAGAGCAGGAGGCAAGGACAAAGGGTTTCCTGTCAGGGGCGGTGCCAGCACCGTCCCAGACAGGACTTTGTGTATCCTAGGTAGGCAGGGCTTTAGAGGAAGGTGACTGCAAGTGGCACCCCGGTGCTCACTGTGCATAGGCCGGCTTGAACCAGTTCCAGGGGCACTCCAGCCTCTGCTCTGGGGAAAAGCCCGCCAAAGGAGAGGGGTGTAACCACCCCCCTCCTGGTCCCACCCATAGGGCAGGACTTAGTCGCGTGCCAGCCCCCTTTTTCAGGATAAAGGTAGGAACTGGCCCCCTTCCAAACTAGATCATATTTGAATCCTGAACCAACTTTCCACGAAAGGAACTCAAGACTCTTCTCAAGATTTCTCCCTTGTGGCTAAGGAGTAGTCACCCTGCAGCAGCAGGCACCATCCAAGCATCGCGGTCTGCTGTAAGTCTCCACACCGGATCAAGACTGCCCAGCTCGACGAGAACCGGCTTCCCTGGCACCTCTGACCTCTACCTGCATCATCAGCCCAGCTGTGATTCGTGGGTGTGACGAGACCTCGAGGGACCGGCCATCTTCCAAGACTGCACGACGCTTGACCAGCACGACTCCCGAGTGACCCTCGACCGAGTGCTTTGGGGTAAGAGAAGCCCCAACCCTGAGCAGCTCCAGCACCGAAGTCGAGCCCCCTTGCATCCACGAGATCTGCGTGGGTCCCTTCTGCTCTTTGCTGCTCACCGCGTTGTCCAGGTCACTTGCCCGTTGGCTAGTGGCCCTCCTGACGACGAACTTCGACGACAACACCGCTGGTCTGGTTGCTCCAGACTGGCCCTTGCTTCCCTCCATCAGAGAAGCACCCTGGACCCTCCTGGTCCACTCCAGACGCCATTTTAAGTCCTCCGCGTGGGCTTGCATTTGCCAAGACTTGTTGCCCCAATCCTGGGTCCAGCGACGTCGACAGCAGATATCTTCGTGGGACAGCTCGCACCTCCATCCTGGTCGCCGACAACGCCTCCTGGTCCGAGAGACTGCAGAGCCCAGCAGCGCCCACTCACCTGGTTGAGGTGACTTCGCCCGGTGCCACTCTGGTGCCCACCTAAATCACTGGCTAGTGATTCAGAACTTGGTCCCCTCTGCTTACAGGTCTTCCTCTTCCCGATCCAGGCTTGGATCCCCAAGAACTTCTTCACTGGTCGCCTGCCAGCAACTCCTTTCTTCAGGCTCCTGGTTCATCAACGAAGAAACCCGACGACATTTGAACCCTATGCAGCCGCAGCCCCTGGGCTAGGTAAACCGAGTACTCCGGTGCTCCAGCGTAGACCAACTCTCTAAGTGTCTAGATCCACTTTCGTTTTTGACCTACCTAGTCGGGTTCGCCCGAGAACAGTAACTTTGCAACTGCTAGCCTCCATAGACTTTTTCCCGCCTTATGCGTGAAAATTCCCACTCTCCACACGACGTCCACAGGCTCCCTGCATCTAATCTAAGTGTTTAGAATTGTAGGCCAAGCGATTCCTAAGTCTATGAGATTAGTTACTTACCTGCTAGTCGTTCGCATTCCACTTTTGTAATATATGGTTTTTCGTGCCCCTAGGGCATTTGTGTAAATTGTGCGACTTAAAGTATTTTCTTAAGAGTTTTGTTATGTGCTTAGCTCCCTGACTCATAAAGAGTTCAGGGTAGTCTTGTTATAAATATCTGTTTATTTTCATAACAACTTGTGTGGTGTCCTTTCACTTGGTGTTCAAGGGGTAATGTGATGGTAAAACAGCTGGCTTAACACGCCCTCTAGAGTCTTAGCCTTAGACTGCTCGTATCCATGCTACTAGGATAGCTGGTCTATAAGGTTGACTTACAACCAATCATCAATAAGGGTTGTCTGGACTGATACATAGTGATCACTAGAATAGTGAGCACTGCATATCAGGCCAACTTCTCACAGAAAGTTTATCCAAAAATAGAATACCTCTGTCCGCCGATATTCATGGGCCTCTACCACGAATATGACTGTACCACCTCTTGGTGTTAGTCCATTTTCTATAAGTTTAAGAGTTATAGTTTTCCTTACATTTACTGGAATGATTATAGCATTCGGGTCATTTTCTTATCCGCTAGGAGTCGAGCTGCTATTCTAGCTGCCTCCCTTTCATCGTCCCTTTCCGTCATTTTTACTAACAGAAAGTTTTTTGTTGCAGATCAAGTTTCAAGGGAAACAAAGATTAGGTGCACAATATTTTGGAACACTGTATCCTTCAACGTTGACTGAACCAAAAACTATATATAGGATTTTCATCCTACTAAGTTTCGGCGGATATTAACCTTTTACCCACTCCAGACGTCTTTTGGAGTTTTTACGGGAAAAAGGGTCTGTGTGAAAAAGCACGACTGAGTTACTCTAGTGTCTTGCGTTAGATTATCGCCTTGCCCCACGTTGGGCGCCATGTAGTGTAGTTCCTATATTTCCAATAGGCTCTGCGCATTGGAATAATATATTCAGCAGTGTAGACGTAGGACTGAGGTCAACTAGGTCTCTACTGACTATATTAGACTTAATTAGTTTTGCCAGCTAGCACAGAGGTCACTAGAAACTTTCTCGAATAAACAAGCAGGAGTTTAACTTCCCTGGATAGACAAGAAGGGATTAGCTTCTGACAACCATAAAACATGACAACTTTGCTCCCTCAGAATAAGAGTGTATCTCTAGAGTTGTGTGAAAACAATAGACAGCTATTTTACTCAGTCAATTGTGCATACTTAGTTTCACCAGAGTGCAGAGAAATAGAGAGACGGGCGTTTTCAATAAAAGGTGTTATTTATTGAGCAGTCTTCTTTCTCATGCAAGAGAAATGAATTGCCACAATTGCAATACTTAGTATAAAGTAAAGTGCGTACAGTAAAAGGAGTATTATAAAATAATACTGTAAAAGCATTGATATGGTTTCTTAGCCATATGATACTTTAAAATGGATAAAATATATACATACATAAAAACATTGACTAACGTACTCAACTGGTGCTTCTAATCTACGCCTACCCCGGTGTACCTGACCTAAGCCTAATACGTGGGAAGGAGTAAGTAAGTTGCAGTTTAAGTTAAGTTGGGTTTTGCCAAGGAATCTGAATCAAGAATTCTTTGAAGGGTTTAGTCAGCTCCATACCTGGGTAATAGAATGTAGGAGGTCTGGTATCTCTCTCTCTCAGGACTCGAGGGCGGCTGGAAACACCGGAGCTGGATTTTCTCGGCTGGAGAAAAAGACAGCGTCTTTCTCAGTGCGTCAAAAGGGAGGGGCGGCGTCCGTGGGCTCTCGCATCAGCTGGGCTCTCAGGCAAGTAGATAGCTGCTCTGCTCCAAACCACCGTGTGTTTGCTTAAGGCAACTGTTGGTATATTTATACCTGAAAGGTGCCGGGTTTGACGTAAGGTTGGACATAAGACGTCAATAAAAGATGTCACTAAGAACTGGCCGTTCTTTCAGTGCTCGCAGGAGTTCTAGGACAAATTAAAACAAAAGCATGGGGAATTCCCAGGTTGCTGGAGGTTTGGTTTGTTTAAAGAACGCGTTGTACTTGCTAGGAGTCTAGGGGAGTAGCCTTGCCGTATTTGGACTACATGGCTATTACTAAATATGGATATGATTCTTATGCCTTTATAAGGATATTATTTATTATAGCCACATAAGGGCATAAATCGGGAATATCGAATTAGGGTCCTAGATAGAAACAAAACACTACTCCACCCAACATGCCACCCAAACACCGTCCAATGTCCAAAGAACACATCACTCTGTTACAACAAGAGGTCACATCCATGCTAGAAAAGGGAGCCATAGAGCCAGTCTCTTTTCAACACCAGGGAACAGGAGTATACTCTCTATACTTCCTAATTCCCAAAAAAGACGGATCCCTCAGACCCATACTGGACCTCAGACCTCTGAATCAATACATACTCTTAGAGCATTTCCATATTATCACTCTACAACAAGTACTCCCGTTACTCCAGCAAGGCGTCTTCCTTGCTACATTAGACCTCAAAGATGCATATTTTCACATACCTATACATCCAGCTCACAGGAAATATCTCAGATTCACAATAGAAGGTCAACATTACCAATTCAAAGTTCTCCCCTTCGGGGTAACTACAGCACCAAGAGTTTTTACAAAATGCCTAGGAGTAGTAGCAGCACACCTCAGAAGGCAACACATCCACGTGTTTCCATACCTGGACGCTTGGCTCATAAAGGCCAAATCATACGCACAGTGTACAAGCCATACGTCTCAGACCGTCCACAGAAAATCACATCTGAAGCCCTCCCACATACAACAATATCTGGGAGCAACAATAGATACCTCAGTGGCAAAGGCATATCCAAATTCAGCCAGGATAGCCAACATACAGACATTGATTCAAAGAGTTCGGCCACAACACTCCTTGCCAGCTCGAGTGTTCATGCAGCTTATAAGCATGATGGCCTCCTGCATATTCATTGTCCCTCATACCTGACTTCATATGTGTCCATTACAGGAATGCCTAGCACGGCAGTGGAACCAAGCTCAAGGACAACTAAAAGACCTAGGGCCAGATGTAGGTAAAACTTATTTACCGATTCTTAATTACCGAATTTTACCGATTCGGTAATTAAGAATCGGTAAATAAGAAGTGGGGGTATGTAGGAACATCCAGATGTTCCATTTACCGAATCGTTAAGAATCGGTATTTACCGATTCGGTAAATACCGACCGGTAATGCTCCATTCATTCCTATGGGCTTTGAAGCCCATAGGAATGAATGGGGCATTACTGGTCGGTATTTACCGATCGGTAAATACCGATTTTTGGCAAGGGTGCAGGGGGTGTCACTTTGACACCCTCTAGCACCCCCAAAAAAGGTTCGGGGGCCATATGGCAGGCATACCTGCCCTAAGGGCAGGTCTGCCTGTCATATGGCACAGGTGTGCATGCACACATGTGCATGCACACCTGAATCGGTATTTCACCATCAAATTGAATTTGATGGTAAAATACCGATTTCTTAGGCCTTGTGGGACTCAGAAGAGTCCCACCTACATATCAATTTTACCGATTCTGTGAAAATACCGGTCGGTAAATTTACCGACCGGTATATTTACAGATTCGGTAAAATTCCCGAATTGCCCAGTTTACCTGCCCCTACATCTCGGTAGCCAAATACCGGTCGGTAACGGCCGAATTCGGCCGTTACCGACCGGTATTTGGCTACCTACATCTGGCCCCTAGTGTTGGTAGACAGTCGTACTTACAATTCTCTGCAGTGGTGGAACCCACAAAACCTTTCCAAGGGGCGACTGTTCCAAGAGCCAGTTCAACAAGTAGTATTAACAGCGGACGCATCACTGACAGGTTGGGGAGCCCACCTACTTCAATACACAGTCCAAGGGCTCTGGACAGTCAAGCAAAAGACACTGCATATCAACCACTTAGAGTTGCTAGCAGTATTTCTAGCAATGAAAGCCTTCCAGAAATACTTGTACAACAAGGCTGTGTTAATCCGGACGGACAACATGACAGCCATGTACTACCTCCAGAAACAAGGAGGGACACACTCTCCGCAGCTGTCTCACCTAGCACAGAGCATATGGAGGTGGGCAATTCCCAAACACATTTTTCTCCTCTCAGAACACCTACCAGGGAAAGACAATCAAATAGCAGATCTACTAAGCAGACACAGCTAACAGATACACGAATGGGAGATTCACTCTCAAGTTCTACAACAATTCTTCCAAGAGTGGGGGCATCCAGAGATAGATCGGTTTGCCACAAAAGAAAACTCAAAATGCCAGTACTTTGCCGCCAGGTTCCCACACCCGTTGTCACAAGGCAATGCGATATGGATGAACTGGTCAGGCAGATTTGCGTACGCTTTTCCCCCAACCCCACTGATTACGCTAGTGGCACGCAAACTAAGGCAACAGTCACTCACAATGATCCTGGTTGCTCCCACATGGGCAAGACAGCCATGGTACACAACGCTCCTAGAACTCTCAGTAGTTCCCCATCAAAGACTGTGCCTGTCGCCACAACTATTAACTCAGAACCATGGAGAAATCAGGCACCCAGATCCCAATCAGATGATCCTAGCGATCTGGCTCCTGAAGTCTTAGAGTTCGGATACCTTAACTTGCCTCCAGACTGCATGAACATTATCAAGAAAGCAAGGCGCCCAACTACTAGAGCATGCTACGCAGCTAAATGGAAAAGATTTGTAATTTATTGCAATAATAACCAAATCAATCCATTAGATGCCTCCATCCAAAACATAATCTGTTACCTGTTACATCTTCAAAGATGCAATCTGGCATACTCTTCCATAAGGCTACATCTTGCTGCTATAGCAGCATATCTCCAAAACAGACAACATGTGTCCCTGTTCAGAATACCACCTATAAAAGCTTTTATGGAAGGACTTAAAAGAATCATCCCTCCAAAGCATCCACCTTCGCCAGTCTGGAACTTAAACGTAGTACTTACCAGACTTATGGGACCTCCCTTCGAACCACTCCATTCATGTGAGTTACAATTCTTAACATGGAAGGTGGCATTTTTGATTGACATTACCTCCCTCGGGCGAGTGAGTGAGCTACAGGCACTAACCATTCAGGAACCTTTCATGCAAATACACAGCAATAAGGTAGTGCTTCGTACTAACCCTAAATTCATGCCAAAAGTTATATCCACTTTCCATATCAATCAGTCCATAGAATTGCCAGTTTTCTTTCAAAACCCGCAGTCAGTGACTGAAAGAGCCCTACACACACTAGATGTAAGAAGGGCTCTGCTATATTACGTTGACAGGACTTTGTTATTCAGTAAAACAAAGCAACTATTTGTTGTTTTATCTCCACAACATGAGGGTAATCCCATTTCAAAATCAGGAATAGCCAGATGGATAGTTAAATGCATTCAAATATGCTATCAAAAGGCTAAGCACCACTCTAACAGTCCCCCCAAAAGCCCACTCAATGCGCAAAATGGGGGCATCCATGGCTTTCCTAGGAAATATTCCCCTAGAAGACATATGTAGGGCATCTACATGGTCTACCATACACACTTTCACTAAACACTACTGTGTGGACGTGCAAGCAAAGCAGCAAGCTGCTGTAGGCCAGGCTGTCCTTAAAACTCTTTTTCAAACTGCTGCAGCTGGTGCAGGTGACCACTGCTAGAGGAGATACTGCTATACAGTCTATGCTAAGTTATGAATTCAGCAGCCCACATGCCTCGAACGGAAAATGTTACTTACCAGTATGCATCTGTTCTTGGCATGTAGGGCTGCTGACATTCATATCGCCCACCCTCCTCCCCGGTGCCTGTCACAGCTGCAGTAATCTTTTCTACGTACACTTACATGGTCATCTCTTACTTTTCTATACTTCATCTTTGCCACAATGGCGAAAAACAGTCTGAGGATGGAGAGGATGCCCATGCGCACTGTAGTCCAGGGGAGGAGTCTCCTATCTCGTGATACTTCGAAGAGTCTTCCAGGGCAACAAAGTGCAAACAACCGGACCCAACACTAGGCGGCGATCTATGCTAAGATATGAATGTCAGCAGCCCTACATGCCAAGAACAGATGCATACTGGTAAGTAGCATTTTCCTTTTATTTTCTCCCCTCCTCCACCAGCCCAACTTTGCAGTCTTAAAAATGTATGTTAACTTGGTCTACAGCAAGACATGTCCGGTTGATGCCTTAGACATCTATCTTTGTTACTGTGTGTGTATTGTGTAGTGAGAGAAACGGAAGAGGTTGTGTTTCTGATCTCTCTCTAGACTGTATATCACTTTGAAAAACAAATTCTCTGAAAATCATTGAACCGTCATTTTCCTTCCTCATGCCACCTTTTTACATGCCTTTTCAAGAAATAGATAGCTTTACTAAATGATTCCTTACCACCATGTTAGGCAGTATGGACAGCTGGGCTGTGTACCAAAAGGAATGTGAAGCTATTTTTGTGACTGCAGGAGCCCTAATACTTGTTATTGAAATTCGGATCGACCCACCCCCCCACCCCCAAGGTTATAGTAGCAGGTAGAATACATATTAGAGCTACATAGTTATGAATAGATTTACAGGACTAGGTAGAGCGCAAGCATATTTAAAATGGGGAATGTATCTGGGAACTGTGAAATCAGAATTTAGCTTTAATATGTGCAAAGATTTTAGTCACACTGGTAGATGTCTCTTGGCACCCAGGAAACACAGGGTATGCCCTTTGTGCCTTTAAAGCAGAGGAGATAACGGGTAACAATGTCTCAACAGGTAATACTTAAAAGACAATTACAAGAAGGAGACCAGAAAAGGGAAAAACACCAAGGTTGGATTTTGCGGTCTATATTAAAAATTTTGGAAAAAGCATTTCATCCAGACAGCAATTTTACATTCCATTAGATGCAAGTGTAATCCTAAACATAAGTGCACACAAAGTGCTTGTGGTAATGTGGACACCGCAAAGTGAGGCATGTGATGCGGTAAAGAAAACGAGACGGCTCAGTCTAAAGTTGGTACATAACATAAACACTGTGATCAAAAATGTGTTGGAAACATAAGGGCCTAGGAAGCTGAAATTCCGTAGAGTTTTGTCTACAGTGTTTCGACCTGTGTTTCAGGTCATCATCAGGACGAGATTACACATATTGTTTTAGCAATCGCTGGTGCGTAGTTTGGAAGCACGATAGTGGTGTAGTCTTGAAAATTTCAGGAATCGTCTGGGGAACATCAGTCGAGCACAAAAGCCTGCAGATAGGGGACATCAGGGTGCGCGATAGCTTCACCAGGGCGAATGGAGTCGGGCAGCTTGTGTAAAGGCTGCACCAGCAGGGAGGACTCCAGGAATTTGAAGGTGGTACCCAAAGGAGCAGGAAATGAATGAATATTCATCCAGTAATTGACTGCCCATGATGCGGGGCCGGAAATGCAAGCTTTATGCACTTAGCGTGGGGCTGCCCAGGAGTGCAGGCATACTGGGGTAAGTATTTGCTGCACTGAATGACATGCTAGGATAGCAACTTGAGGAACCTCCGAATTTGGTGTTATTGGGTTACGATAAAGGTATCCCTAAACCCAGTAGGAAGCTAGCTGCAATAGGCATTCTGCTGACTAAGCGCAGAATAGCAATGCGCTGGATGCAGGACCCAATACCTACTCTACAAGACTGGCATACAGATTTAGCATATTGTTCTACACACTCTGAGAATTATAACGCACAGATGCTAGTAAGATGTAGACTCAAGAATATATTGGGCCCTACCAACAGTATCTAATACGAAAAGACTCGGATACAGAGTAGGAATCTGATTTTGAAGCAACGGGCATAGGGTGATTGTATAAGGGATTGATGCCCATGCAATGTGTAATATGTACTATATAAGGGATTTCTGTGGTATTTCTAACACTGAGATTGTAATGCTGGAATACAGTGGAAAAGATGTTGTGAAACAAAAAACTGATTTAACCTTGGTTTATGGTAACAAGGTGTAAGGACTGACTACCGTCACAGATTAATACATGAAGAAGTATGTAGTTACTACTTATTGATACATGTATAGTATTTCATATGAAAATTACTGGACTGTTGAATATGTGATACGTGCTGTATTGTTGTAAAAGATAAATAAAGTTAAAAAAAAATATATATATATATATATATATATATATGTCCAGTAGCTGGGGAGATAGCCATTTGGTAGAGTATAGACGATGAGGGAACCAATCAGCCTAAGGTCGCAATGCGTGTACAAAAGTATCATAGGCGAAGCTTCACAGAGGATGAGTGCTGTCAGTCAGGCCAAAGCTCTGGAAACTGGCTGCTAGGAGGAGGCAGAAATGTATCCCATGGTTCATTCCTTAGTCTCTATCACATTAAAATCCATTATATGTGCTGGGAGTCAGTACTTCCAGGTTCCCTTTAGATAACCTCTATATTTAGCACCTACAGAAGATGCATAGATACATTACCTATATATCGTTATATACACTAACCTAGTAAAAATCAACGCAGTGAAATCGAGGTAAAGTATACATAATCAATAAAGCACGCATTGTATATGCATACATATATTATTCCGTATATAGCATAGCATTCTTTTTGATAGTCATTTATAATCTCTCATTTCTTATGTAGGGTTCTGACTGCAGATTCCTTACTTTTGTATTTTCCCCAGGAGTAGGACTGGATCTGAAAAACCTCAAGCAATACACCTGTGCCCCAGTGCCAAGTGACTCCATGTCTGTCACTCCTCTCCAAAAGTGATGTGAGAGACCCTACAAAGGTGCTACCCTTGCAAGCTCACATTAATTCTTTTGTTTCCACCCCAATAGGTGCGCCTCCAGAGCTACCCCTCATCTTTCAAGTCGCTAACACATTTTTTTTTACTAAAAATGTTTCCACAGTTTGCAATGTTGCAAACAGATGTCTGTGGGAGACCCGCATGTTTTTTGCCTGAGGTGGGACTACGACTCCTAGACCTGCAGTGATTGTGCCTTGATGCACCCTAGGGCCTTCTAGTATTGAAAACTGAAGCTGTTTGTCATGTAGCACCGCAAGACTCCATGTCATGATCGGTCACGGTCCAAGGAGACGTCCTGGTCCTGCTCCTCAGGTCGTTCCCATGACAGGTAGTCGCCTAGGTACAAATCTTTGTGGAAGTCGAAGAAAAAACACAAAAAGTCTAAGCTGAAATCACCTTCAACCCACCGCTCTCAACTTCCTCAGAAGGCGCTAGAGCGTCAGCGTGCCTCCCGGTCTCACCCCAGAGAAGGTGCAAGGGCTTCAGTGTGCCTCCCAGTCTCACTCCAGAAGCTGTTTCACTGTGAAGCCAATTAAGACTCTTGTCCCCGGGCAACCGACATTTTCATGGCTATTGGTGCGCTTTAACCTGTGGGTCTGCTTTCTTGGCCATTTGGGTCCTCGTCTCATTCTGGCTTCTGGATGACTTCGTACAAGCTCTCTTTGCAGCACCACACCCTGCACTGGAACACGATCCACCAGCGCTATAAACACAGGACAACGTCGGCCAACCCATAGTGCTATCAGATGCTTAGATGCCACCATCTCAACCAGCGCTGCATTCTGCTGAAGAAAAGAAAAGCTACAGCCTACCGGGCATTCCTCTGATTCTGACAGAGTGCCCCTGCCTCTCAGACGAGCTCATGCCTTACATGACTTGTTTGCCACAGATTTGAATTATGAGGGTTACAATGCTGGGAATGAGTTTCTCCAGCCCTACCATGAGGACAATAGATATGAAGGTCTCCAGGATACCAGAGGTCTGGATACTTCCCTAGACACTGGATTACTTTTGCCTTTGGGCACAGCAATAGAGGAAAGTCCCTCCTTTGTGATGGTTGTGCAAAGTGTGGCAGGGGTCTGTGATCTTCAGCTCCCTTTGCAGGAAGTTAAGACCAATGTTTTACCTGAGTTGCTCTAGCCTGGTCACACAAGTGCTGAGCGCCTACCTACATATCCTCGCTTTTGGGAACCTGTGCTAAACCGTTTTCATATCGGATATATGACGGTACAACGCGTACCGTCACAACGCATACCTTTACAACGCGGCCGTGACAACGCAAGTCGTTACCACGACTTGCGTTGGGGGGGGCGCGGATTTCGAATAGTTTAATTTACTATTCTAACACCAGACCCCGTGGACCCTAGGGAAGGTGTTAGGATAGTAAATTAACTATTTTTAGACCTTGAGCGCCCTCCAGCGCAAGTCGTGGTAACGACTTGCGTTGTCACAGCCGCGGTGTAAAGGTACCGCGTTGTGAAAACATCGTTGTAAACGATGTTTACCTTTCATATCACCTGTCTGGTAGGTCTCCAGACACCATCTTCCTGCTCCAAGTGACAGAATTCCTAATCCTGCACCCCACTCCTGAGTGCCTTATTGTGCTTTGTGGGACTTGATGGCCCAGGTGATGCCTATTGTACATGAGTAAGTGTTTGCCATTCTCTCTTGGGCCATATAGGATGGCCATGAAGCAGGCAGCAAAGTCACCATTTGCATAGAGTCTCTTTTTAGAGCCATAGACGCCAGCGTGGCTCTTCGCAGGCATGTCTGGATGCAGTCCACTGGTTTTTCAAGCGATGTCCAGGCCATTCTCATAGACATGCCCATTGATGGTTCCAGTCTTTTTAGGGATGAAACCAGTTAGGACCAAGAACACTTTAAAGATAACAGGGCCACAGCATGCTACCTGGGCCTGTCTGCTCCTCCACGTCCGCTGAAACACAAATTTCACCCTGTCTGTTTCTATGGTAATGGTTTTCAGGACTGCCTGCAGATGCAACCTATACAGCAATTCCTCCCTCTTTTTTGTTGCTGCGGTACCCACAGAATCTGTGGACAACAGGAGCACATTGCAGCCCAGTCTTCCACCCCTCCAACTGCTGCAACCTCAAGGTCTCTTTAGTGGGCCCTTGACACACAACCACTCTGTGAGAGGCGCGATCAGACACTTCCTGCCAAGATGGCAGGCATAACTTTGGACAGGCAGGTCCTCCAAATTGTTTAGTGGAGTTACACCTTAACATTTCTCAAGACCTCACCGTACCTTCCACGAACCAACTAATGAAGGACCACCTGTCAGTAAGTACAGGCTCTTTTGGGCAAAGGACCCATGGAGAGCATGCTGGCGCCAGAAAGTGATCGTGGTTGGTATTCCGGCTACTTCTTGTTGCCGAAAAAGGACGGAGACTTCTGTCCCATTTTAGACCTTTGCTCTGTGTGTCTTTTTGCGAAACGACTGGTTCAAGATGCTCACCCTGGCCCAGGTTTTGTCTGCTCTGGAATGAGCAGATTGGATGGTAGCACTGGACCTGTAGGAAAATTATTTCCACTTCTCCAGTATTGGATCTTTCATAGATTCACATGCTTGAATCATTCCCATCAAAGTGGGAGTCACACTGTACCATATTAAGCAGTACATAACATTAACATAGGCTAAAATGCACTTCAATTGCTTATCCACATAATTTAAAAAGATTTGGACTGCAGCCAATCGGAAGACGGCACTCTCTGGAATACTCTCCAAAGAAGCTGATTCCCCCAAATTTATAGCACTCGTCATGTGAAGAGTCTCCCTAAGCTCTGCTCAGTTTTCTTCAAACACTTAGACATTCTTATCTACTAAAACCTCCGTGACAGAGTCATCTAAGAAAGGGCTTTGCGGGCCCTTCCTGTGGCACTTGTGGGAAGAAAATACTTTGCTCTGAAGATCCTTACAGGGGCTGTATCTACTGCCTATACTGTCAGCATAAGGTAAGACTGCAAGATCAATCGTAACTTCTCAACTAAAACCTTAAAGGATAGGGAAGGGAGGCTTCTTCTTTGGCTTGAAAAAGCAACATCTAAAAGATCACCTTGTTACGAGGTAAAAGACAGTGACACCTCTTCAACCTCACAGAAAAGGTCACATAAGAGGGAATGGTAGCGTGACCAGGGGATCTTAGATGAGTCTAGGAAGGCATTAAAACAGACTCACTATGAGTCTCTCCAAGACAGTTGAAAAAAGGAGAAAACAGAAAAAATCCCCTCAGAAACAGCAAGGTCTGAACCCACCACTCCATCTTCAAAGTCTGGAATGCATAAAGTCCTCCTTAGAACTGTGATGACAATAGCAAAAATAGCTTGAAAAATCTCGATGACCACCATCTTGCCGTCAAACACCATTGTCAGCGACAACAACTATTACTATAGTGACGACAACGAACGCTACATTGATGCCATCCTTTTTGACAAAAAAATAATCGGCAAAGACTCCGTCGACGAGACCTTCACAACCCTCGACTGAGACCCTGTTGACAAGGATAGCTTTGTCGAACTTGCAGAAAACAAAAATGCCCTTGCAGTCGGAAACTGCAACCACGGACTTGACTGGGACATCGTCGACCACAGTAAAAATACCAAGATCATTCCTTGGGCCAGAGCTCACTTCCCCAAGAAAAGTATCTCCTCTCCCTCCAAGTCACCCTCTGGATGTGATAGAATCAGAAAATGATGGTCCTTTCGGGATGACTCGCATCCCTTCCAAGCTTCACATAAAACATGAGGATGAAGATGATCAACAATATTCTGAAGAATACTATAGTGCTGAGCGGACAAGATACGTTGAAAGACCCAAAAATCATGGGCAACCTGTCCAACAGTATGGCCATATGGCCATTCTCCTTCACAAGAAGGTGTAGTATAGGTTCCTTTGACCTTGTTTCAAAACCTCCAGTGTATGCTTCAGGACTATTATAAAAGGTTCTGGAGCACGCAAGGCCACAATCTTCAACAAAACCTAGTGTTCCACCTCCATCCCCACATATACCGCTGCCTATTCCGCTGCTCTTGACACCCAGAGTTACACCAGCATCCAACAACACAGCACCTGCTCAGATGATCACTCGTCATTGGATGAGTACAATGAGGTGGGAGAAATACCTGATAATCAATCCACGCACAACAAATGGGATGATTGTTTGGTTCTCACTCCATCTCTACCTGCACCACAACCAGTAGACTTGCCTCCTGAAGACAGAGGAGGTTTTCACAACCTGATGAAGAGAGCAGTAAAGAGGTTCCAGCTGCCAATGTCTATAAAACAATTGGACTGTTTTCTTTATGATTTCAAGGAGCCTACCAAGAAATCGGTGTGAGCCTGATAGTTAATTATATCTGGGAGGAACGTACAAAGATTATGAAAAATCCTGCGATGGTTGCAGCTGTTTTACAGCGAATAGACAAGAAGTATAAGGCTCCAGAAGATGTGTAGTAGGCACCCAAAGCCCGACTCCATGATCTGCTAGGTGGTTCAGTGCTGGTAAAAACCTCTCTGTGCGCCTAGCTCAGCTCCAACAGATGGGGAGAGCAGGCATCTGGATAATATAGGCAAAAGATTCTCTACTATGGCCGCAATTACGGTTTGTTCTACCAATTCCTTGGCCATTTAGGGCCGATATGGCCAACAGATGTTGTCAGACATCAGTGATCTTGTGCCTGAAGACAGAAAAATAGGCAAAGAGGATACTACACGAAAAGAAGAGCACATTCAGAGGTTATTGATTGCACTAGGGACATGGCCTCAACAAGGTTTCGGCAACTGGCAGGATCTGTGGTCTTAAGGCGGCAAGGATGGTTGAAAGCAACATCTTTCCGGCCTGAGGTACAGAGTAAGGTCCTGGACATGTCCTATGAGGGCAAAGCCCTATTTGGAAAGCACATGGACGATCCCTTACAGGCCATTAAGGCAGATATGGCAAAATCGTTGAGCAGCCTGCAGTTTCGTTAAGTGCCCTTTCGGGGAACACAAGGAAAGGGTTTTGCCTCATACAGAGGGTGTTATCAATGCTTTCAACAATATCAACCCAACAAACAACAGTATAGGCCGGCCTACCTGCAACAGACTTATCGAGCACCACCTTGCGGCAGCCAGTAATAAACAAGGGCCTATGCTGAACTACATCACCCAGGCAAGAGATACCAGTAGGAAACAGCGACCTTTCTCAAGTGCTGGGTACTCCCAAGCTGTGGGTGCGAATATTTCCAACTTTTCCCAGCAGTGGCTGCAAATAACGTCAGACAGATGGGTATTATACCTTATCACCTATGGGTATACCCAGAAATGTATCTAGAGGCTGCCAATAACTCCACCAAAGGGAGTGCACCCACTTTGTCTTCACTTACTCCATAAGGAAACCCTCACCATGTTAAGCAAAGTAGCAATAGAAAAAGTTCCACATCACCAAAAGGGAATGGGTTTCTACTCCCAGTTTTTTACCTCCTAAAAAAGAAATATGAGGAATGGCGACACATTTTTGATGTCCGGACGTTTATCAGGTATTGCCTTACCTTGACTACTGGCTAATAAAAGCACCGACGGCCCATTAAGTGTGAACAGCCATGGAAGCCTGCCTCACAATATTCAACTGCTTAGGGATCACTGTCAACCACCAAAAATCATCGAATCCTACATCAAACAGGGTATTATTCCTGGGAGCAGCTTTGTGTACTGTCCAAAACAAAGCATTTTTATATCAGGACAAACAGCAAAGACTCCGAATTGTCCCTCAGGCTGTTTAGAAAAAAGTCAGTTTCAGTGCATCTGTTCAAGTTGCTCCTAGGGATGCTGTCCTCTGCGATTTCTCTGATCCTTTTCTCCTGCCTCAAAATTGAACCTCTACAGAAGGAGTTGGACACGCAATGGCTCCAAACAAAAGGGTAATTCAGCGATTCAATAAGGATCACTTCAGGCATAACAGAAGCTTTAACCTGGTGGACACAAGCCAAGAATCTTTCCAGAGGCTTGAGATTCCTGCCTTAAATACCTGAATACTTGGTAACCATGGATGCCTCCCTAGAGGGCTAGGATGGCTATCTGCAGGATCTGCAAATCAGTGGAAGATGGTCTCCAGATCAAAAGACCATGCACATCAATCAGCTGGAACTCAAAGCAGTCTATCTAAGCTTGCAAGCTTCCCTGCCAAGGATAACAAGCTTGTCTTTCTCAGTTTGCACAGACAATACCACCAGCTTGCATTAAGTGACCAAGAAGGGGACCACAAGATCGCTAGCCCTCTCCAGGGAAGCGCAACAGATCTGGGACTGAATCATGATACATGGGATAACGCATGAAGTGGAACATGTTCCTGGGACAAGCAACATGTTAGCGGACACGCTCAGCAGAACAAGGACAGCTACCATGAGTGGGAGCTTGATCAAACTTCTCTGAATAGGATCTTCTCTCTGTGGGGCAGGCCAGCTCAGGATCTATTTGCAACTGCAGAGAACTGGAAATGCTGGTTTTATGCAAGTTGACATCCATGGTCATGAAGGAATGCATTTTCGATCAGATGGTCAGGGATCTATGCATACGCTTTTCCCCCAATCCCTCTTATACCAAGAGTCATCAGCAAATTACAACAAAGCAGTGTCATATAATCCTGATAGCTTAAAGATGCCTGAAACAGCATTGGTTCACGGATCTACTCCTGTTGTCAGAGACTCACCATATTCACCTGAACCCATTCAAAACTCTGTCAACGATGAACCAAGGTTAGGTTCTTCATCCAGACCAGACTACTTATCCACATGGCTCCTGAATTCTACAATTTCTCAGATTTAAATATACCTCAAGATTGCGGAGACATTTATGTAAGGGACAGAGTAAACACCACTACAAAAATGTATAGATTGAAATGGAAGATTTTCTGTCGTTTTGTGCCATCAATCCAGTGTGCGTCCTCTTCAAGCTTCACCTGAACCAATACTACCTTATCTCCTATTAATAGCAAAATTAGTATTGGCTCATGCATTAATTAAAGTGCACCTGGCAGAAATTTCAAGATATAGGCGCTTTTTGTCTTGTCCATCTTTGTGGTCTAATGAGATCATTAACCAATTCATCAAAGCACTATTCAGAGTTTTCCTTGCAGTAAGGACTCCTCCTCCTGCATAGCAGCTAAATGTGGTGCTAACTCAGTTATTGAAAAGCCCTTTTGAACCAATACATAGGACGGACCTCAAGTTCCTGTCATGGAAAGTTGCATTACTGCTGGGGTTAACAACCAGAAGAATGAGCGAAATACAGACATTTACAATTAAAGAGCCTTTCCTACATCTTACAGATGACTCTGTTATTGTCAGCACCAATCCAAAATTCACCGCCAAAGTCCCTTCGGATTTTCATCTTAATGAACCTGTAATACTGAGAACTTTCTTTCCAAATCCGCAGTTACCAGTGGAAAGATCCATGCATATATTAGACATCAAATAATGCCTAAAGTTGTATTTGCATTGCACCAAACCGCTCATGAACAGTGACCAACTGTTTAAAACATATGGATATACTCTTAAGGTGCCCCAGGCACAAAGGCAACCATCGCCCGATGGCTCTCAGTCACCATACAGTTCTGTCATTCAAAGGCTGGCACGCCATTAACGAATAAAGTCAAGGCCCATTTCTCTAGAGTGGTCTCTACCTCGACTGTGTTGTTTGCTGGAATTCCTCTCAAGAAGATATGTTGTGCTGCAACTTGGAAGAATGCGGATACTTTTGCGCAGCACTATTGTCTGGAATCGGCCCAGCGCAGTCATGCAGCTGTTAGACTAGCGGTACTATGCCATTTTTTTCAGTAGGGTGAGCCTTTTTCTTTTTTCCCTTATAAGTGCTTGAGTAAGGTAAATATACAGATGTTTTGATGTGTGTGTGTGTTTGTGTGCGTATATGTATATATATATTCACTGAAAAAACCATAGGTTATAGACCATATATAGTTAGGAATTAGCATTTAAAAAACCTTATTTTACTCACACAAAACCATTGAAATTCCATATATAGTTAGTTGCACTAACTATATATCGCGCACCCGCAATCCACTGCTGATGATGTCACATATTACATCATTCATGACATGGTCAGTGACATCACTGATGACATCACTGATGACATCTCAAATGACATCACTGATGACATCTCATTTGACATCTCAAATGACATCACTGATAACATCATCCAGTGACTGTGTGTTTCTGTAAAGTTTAATTATGTTTGATATATTGAAGAATGAGTGGATGTATAAGTGTCTGGATGAAGGATTTAGTAGGTGCGTGACTGACTGTATGAGTGAGTGAATAAATGTGTCGTACTAAATGCATGGGTTAGTGACTAAACTGTCTGAATGTGTGCATCAGTATGTCTGTTGTGATGTAAACTGCTGCATGTGTTGCTCATTAGCTATACGAGAGGCTATATGTGTTATTGATTGGTTGCCCAAGTATTTGTATGGGAGATTGAGTTTGTGTGGGGGTGGCTGGGAGGTGTGTGACTCTGTGCATAGATGTGTGAGCACTTGATTCACTAGGTGTATGAGTCCAAGAGTGCATGTGGAAACACCTGTATGGGTGGTTGACTGTGTGCATGAGTGTATTGGTGAGTGAATGGATATCTCAGTGCTACATGTTAAAGTAAGTACATATGTAAAACAAAGTACATGTGAGAGTTGGCATATATAAATAACTGTGCATGAGAGCTAGTGAATGTGTGAGTGGCTGTATGGATCATTGTGAACTTGTATCAGGGATTGTATAAGAGAGTAAATATGTGTTAGTATATGTTTGAATAAGTACGGTGTGTATAACTGTATAGTTGAGGAAATGGAGGTGTGATTGATTCTTTGCATGACTGACTAGGTGTGTGAGTAACTCCATGGATGAGTGACAGTGTGTGAGTGTCTGTATACACTGTGTGTATCTAAGGTTATATTAGAGTCTGAAGAGGTTTATCGTATTAGCACAAGAATGATGTCAAATGAGATGTCATCAGTGATGTCATCAGTGATGTCATTTGAGATGTCATCAGTGATGTCACTGACCATGTCATGAATGATGTAATATGTGACATCATCAGCAGTGGATTGCGGGTGCGCGATATATAGTTAGTGCAACTAACTATATATGGAATTTCAATGGTTTTGTGTGAGTAAAATAAGGTTTTTTAAATGCTAATTCCTAACTATATATGGTCTATAACCTATGGTTTTTTCAGTGAATTTTCAAGGTTTTGTAAATGCTAATTCCTAACTATATATGGTCTATAACCTATGGTTTTTTCAGTGAATTTCATTGGTTTTTTAAAAGCTAATATCTGTAGCTGTAAAATGTATTCTTCTTTAAATCCAAAAATATATTTTATATGTTTATTAATAATTTTTTTTTTAAATATTTTTTTTTCTTCCCTCCCGCTTCGCGAATCGGGAAGCTTCTCGTTAGCTGACCTTGATGCCGCGAAATAGTCCGCGAACCGGTAAACGTTCCTTTAACGCAACTGCCGCGTTAGAAAACATCATGACGCCTCACGTCCGCATGACGTTTCACGTTGTCGCGTGATACGTCATATGACGTGCTACGTTAGCGAACTGGTACGCGAAGCGAGGCGCCCGGAAGCAAACCGGGAGGCGGCGCAAAGCGCGTAACGTAAACACAGCAGGTCATGTGACTTGGTAATAACACTTTTCATTGGTTCATTTCACTTTTGGTTTCCTAATGATGTAACACTAGGTCATGTAATGTAAAATTAACACTTTTCATTGGTTGAGAACTATTGTTTTTCCCAAATGATGAAAACCCCTCCTTCTTTCCTCACTCTGACTTCATCTTTGTGAGAGAAAGACCCTTTGTTACCAGTGAGCAATGGCTTCTTTAGTAGCTTCAGCTGGTGCTTCCCCACCACCTCCACCACATCCAAGGAAGAGAGGACCACCTGCTGAAGTTATAATTCAGCAAGAAGAGGAAGAAGAGGAAGAGCAGGAAGAGAGGCAGTTTTTGCCTGAGGAGCCCAGGAGGTCTCACCGGAAAGAAAACTTCATTTGGCAATTTTTTAAATTTCCCAAAGGCCAGAAAAAAGTAAATGCAAGATACGTAACTTGCCTTATATGTCAAGATAGACTGTCCAGAGGGACCGAGAAGAAATACAGTTACGGAAACTACACAATGCATCGCCATATGACTAGGTGGCATCCTAACAACTACAGTGCTGCACAGTTTCGTAACGAACTAGATAATCCCCCTATTATGGCCAGAAGATCTGTTGTACCGGAAGTGACGGGACCAGAGGGCAGGGAGATGGTGCCAAA
This sequence comes from Lissotriton helveticus, assembly GCF_964261635.1. Taxonomy (NCBI): domain Eukaryota; kingdom Metazoa; phylum Chordata; class Amphibia; order Caudata; family Salamandridae; genus Lissotriton; species Lissotriton helveticus. Next base: position 775,032,072 of record NC_136073.1, on the reverse strand, counting down.
TATACAACTGAGATTTGGGGAAGTAAAACAAGTCTGCGTACTTTGCAATGGATTCATTTGCTACAGAGAAAGTAGCATCACTCTGATCAACAGAGCTATTGACAATCATCTTCCAATGTGTTGCTCCTGTTGAGCCCTTTACAATGAATCGTTTTCGTTCCCCCCCCCCCCCATTAAAAAAAAAATTTTTTAAACCGTTCAGAAAAATTCAAAAAAAGTAAAAAAAATGTTCGGAAAAAAATAAAAAAAATATAAAACAACAAAAACAATTAAAAAAAAGTTCTTTTCAGAACTACCTCCCCGTTATTAAAAAATTGGTAGAATATTTGGAGCTCTGCCAACCTCTATTTCTCTTAGTTCGCTTCCCAGTTCGCTCGCCGGTACGCGAACCGGGAGCGAACCCCAAAATTTAAAAAAAAAAAAAATAACAGTAAGTATAAGGGAAGGAAACAGACAGTTATGTTAAAAGAAAGACAGCTATAGGGGAGTAAACTAGAGATACTATTACCCGTAATCCACTGCTGATGATGTCACATATTACATCATTCATGACATGGTCAGTGACATCATCAGCAGAGGATTGCGGGTAACAGTATCCCTAGTTTACTCCCTATAGCTGTCTTTCTTTTAACATAACTGTCTGTTTCCTTCCCTTATACTTACTGTTCTTTTTAAAAAAAAATGTTAGATCAGTCAGAAACAGTGAAAGTAATAGAGACAGAGTGAGTGACCAAGAGTGAAGAAGTATGAGAAGATAGGGACTAAGAAAAATAGTGAAGGAGTAGAGTAATTAAGTAATAGACAAAGGAATGAGGGAAGTAGCAAAGGCAGGAAAGGGATTCTTAAATAAATAAAGCAGTGGAACTAATAGAAGTTAAATGTGATAGAAATATAACAAAAAGAGTACAAAACATTTACCTTATAATTGTCGTTAAGTTAGTCATTTGTTCTTTTTATACTAAAAAATCTGTGAAAGAGAGAACAAACATTTGAAAAATATTAAAACATGTTTTTAATAAATTAGAAAAAACAAGGGAAAAGATTGAAGGACAAATAGTTTTTCAAGAACTTTGACACTTAGAGAAGCCTCTGCTTCTCCATGCCCCTACACAGTCCTAAAAATATACATTTTAAACTAATAGTATCTTGATGCAGATGAAGTGAGTCCTATCTTGCAACATTGTGCATCTTTTGCATGACTGCTGCATCGGTTTCATGTGGCATTGTTTTTTTACAGCATGACACATCTGCCTAGATTCATCATTTTATAATTTTGTCGCCTCATACCAAATCTTTTCAACCGCGACTGCGTCACAAAAGTGACGCACAGTGGCGCAAAAGAGGCATACACCTATCATAAATCTGTCCCTAACATGTTAAATAATTGATTCAGGATGACAATAAGGTGTGCCTATCCAGAGGTTTGTTTAAGGTGAGGCCTACTCAGGGTTGCAGATCAAATTTACACTTATTGAAGAATACAGAGGAGATAATACATGTGAACGCCTACTAATGAAGTAAGTCATGTCCACTTCACTCTTGAACAAAGGCTAGACCTCTTCTGTGTCCGTGGACAGACCTAAACTTCATCTGCACAATGTCATTCGTAAACTTAGGAAACACAGGTGATGTAATTGAAAAATGTGGAGTTTATTTTCCTCATTTCACAATCACATCACCTGTGTTGCCTTTGCTTAGGTATCTCATAGTGCAGATGGAGTCTAGCATATCAAACAGTACACAGAAGTTAAGCAGTGTATACAACAATTTTCACACTTAGAAAACCTTCAGCTTCTGCATGTCCCCTACACAGTGCTAATTATATACATTTCAAAGTGATGGTATCTTGCTGGAGATGAACTGAAACCTATCTTGCAACATGGTGCATGTTTTACACAAAAGTGACCCACAGCGGAGCATATGAGGCGCACAGTCATCATAAATCTCAGCCTAACATTTTAAATCATTGTTTCAAGATGCCGATAAGGTGTAACCTATTCACAGATTTGTTTCAGGTAAGTCCTACTCAGAGTTGCAGATGAAATTTAGGTTTGTTGAAGAATACAGAGAAGAAAATACATGTGCAGGCCTACCAACCAAGTGTGTCATGTCGACTGCACTCTTGGACAAATGTTAGACCTCCTCTGTCTCCAGGAACAGGCCTAAACCTCATCTACACAATGTGATGTGTAATGTTAAGAAACACAGGTAATATAATTGAAAAACGTGCAATTTTTTTTCCTCATTCCACAATCATATCACCTGTGTTTCCTTTGCTTAGGTATCTCATTGTGGAAATGTAGTCTATCATATGAAAGACTACGTAGAATATGAGCACTGTATGCAACAACTTTGACACTTACAGAAGCCTCACCTTCTCCATGCCTCCTACACAGTTCTACATGTACATCATAAATGCAAACAGAACAGAATTAATTATACATGTTAAATGGTTTATTTTTGCTGTTCTCAGAATGTATCAAATTTCACTAAAAACAGTGACTTGAAGGTATTCATCATATAACAGCGGGGAAAAAAAACACAATCAAAATGATTGTGTTTAAAAAACCCATACAACATAACAAATCAGAATTCAGAACTCCTTAAAGTTAACTTACTTTCCATGACGGCGAAGGATGTCCTATGAACAGCTTACACCCTGTTGTGCTATTATTACTTTCAACCCGCCACTTTCTGAAAGAAAACCTCCATTGTTTTCAAAAACATGTTACATACAATAAATGACTTCTCGCTCTCTACCACACGTTTCCACAAGGCCAAATCGTGTCTGAGCCATTTATAACTCTTAGAATTCTTGTAAGCCAATCCCGTCATGTTGTATTTCCGCAACTTTCACAATTAAAATGTTGAAGATCATTTTCACAATCCTGGACTAGTAATATCTTCCCCTTCTTGCTCAATCATGTTCTACATTTCCTATGACACTGATACTGCTTACTATGAAGCAGACTTACACTACCTTTATGACTACTACAATTATTTAATTCTCTACATCACTTTTAATCACAAAGCAATGTAAAACAGTAGACAGCATTGCAGACTTACATTCCCTCTACTCCATGTTTTGATTGGCTGCTTCAATTAGCTTATAAAAAGAAACAGTTTTTCTGAACTCATTCAAAGTGCACGTATTTCTCCATGACGTCCAGTGTTATGGTAAGAAGTTATGTCTCTGTACTACACTTATCCTCAAGGCCAAATCGTGTAGGAGCCATTAGAACTTCTTGAAATTCCTCAGAGCACATCCCGAGATTCTTTCCCTAAAATTTTGGTTTTAAAAACACCAGGTAAGAGTTTTTAAGGTCATACGGCAATTTTTTTGTGAAAATTAAAACAGAATCATTGCAGAATGACCCGCCATTTCTAGACTTTAAATAAGCTGTGTAATGTCCTGATGTTATTGAAGGACCGTCATGATATATAATTGCTACAGTTACAAAAGTCCTTCCTGATATTGACAACTGTGAAGCCACAAATTTTTTTATTAAAGTTGTCAATTTTGTTCCATCAGGCCTACATCGTTGGAACATTAAAATGACATACTGGCCATATGTTCGTATAAATAATGTGGACATCATTTCAGATTTACATTGGCTACACTCCATGTTGTGATCAGCTCCTTTTACTAGCTTATTAAAAGAGACTGATTTACTGTCTGGCAAAGTTAAATATATAAATCTTTCTGAGTCTACACTAGTAGTACTTGATACCCTACAGTTCTCGCAGTCATGCTGCCATTGATAAGAAAGCCCAAACAGGTGATCTACATCTACACCTTCATCATGCAATACATCAAGCATATACATTAAAAACTCCTGACAATCTTGCTGACTATTTTGAGAGAATTGTGTTTGGCCTGAACATCTGTCTAACAGATTTCGAATTTCAGACACACTTTCTATGTTTGTTCTATCAGTGCTACATTTCTCTAACACAGAATTTAACAAACTGCAAAATCTTTGATCAGAATTGACCACAATCTCTTCTTTTACATTTTCTAGAGAAAACAAAACATTAACCACTACATTAGCATAGCAGTTGACACCAGAACTGTTTTCAAATTGAAAACCAACAACATCTTCAACAGAATCCTTTTTGTTTCTGCTTATAATTTCAGGTTCATCGACTTTTCGTCTTTTTGCTACAACCTCCCCAATATTGGTCACATTTCTTCGTTTCCGGCCTACCACACGTTTCTCAAACAAAGGATACTGAGGCAAATGTGGCGCATACTCTCTTCTTAACCTATTGTATTCCTTAACACAATCTAGATCCGCACAAATGTTTGTGACATCACACTCAATCAAGTACAATCCCGATAAAGTTCTAACTCGTGACAATGCCACATATGCCATACCCTCCTTGAACACAGAACTGCCAATATTCACCAATGCACTGTCTACACTTAAACCTTGCGATTTATGGATTGTCACCGCATATGCCAAGCAAACAGGAAACTGCTTACGACGAACATATAAGTCTTTTACAAGCAAAAATCTAGCAGAACAACGACCAATTAGCTGTACTTCCTCAATGCCATCAAATTTAATTTTTAAAAATTCAATTCCATCTCTATTTCTGTATTTCACAAAATCAACAACATTACCCATTGATCCATTTACCAGACCTCTTTCAACATGTAAATTCCTTCTTAAAATTATACGGCAGTTCAAGCACACATTCAGAGTCTTTTCAAAACCTGCAGTTTTAGATATACTCTTCTCTAATGAATCCAATTTTGTTTTCAGATTCTCAGACAAAATAATTGTTGATCCCATATGCTCTACTCTGTCAGTAGCTTCCAGTTTCACAATCTCTTGCTTTTCTAAATGCAACATTTTGTTGTTGAATTTGGCACATTCTGCAAGAGTTGGCATCAAACATATTCCAGATTTCTTCTCAGTAATTTTCTGAAAAATATTCTCAGGCACAACATCTTGGTCTGGATATAAATTTGTCAGTAATCGTGCATGTAAAGCTTCTTTCCCATGCTCGGTCACTTTTCCAATTCTAACATCTTGTAGAATAGTCTTGTAAACTTCATCCTTCGCCTGACGCATATTTTCATGCAGTTCAGCATAATTGAAGTTTAACCATATATTGACGTTGCCAATGCTCCCTAGGCACTTCCTGGTATCTTCATGCGTGAGCATTTTGAACACAGGTTGCCCTTTCACTGGTGTCAGCTGCAGAAGATCTCCGAAAACAATGATGTGTTTGCCACCAAATAACACATCATACTCTGTTTTGAGAACTTCTTGCATTCTCAAATGCACAAAGGCAAGCATGACATTGGAAACCATGCTTACTTCGTCAATGATAAGAAGTTTCATTTTCCTCAAGACTCTTGAAACTTCAAAACAAGCATCTCCCGATAGCTTGTGATATTGTAATTTGTTGTCATGCTCCACTGGCAGCATCAGTAAACGATGTAAAGTAATCCCTTTAATGTTATGTGCTGCCAGTCCAGTTGGAGCGGTGACAACACAAGACAGCGATGACTCTGTCCTTTCCTGCAAATAACATGAAATTGCTTTAATAAGGAAACTTTTTCCAGTTCCCGCCTCTCCACTCACGTACAGTCGAACAGGCTTCAACGACGTACATGAGCACTCTTTCTTGTCATGACTTAATCCATGATCAATTTGCATGGTAACTTCGTCATATATTTTCCTCTGCTCAACGTTGAGTTGTCTTTCCAACTCTTCTAAGTTAACCGCATCCTCCTGAGCATGTGCCATTGCTCTTTCCACTTCATTCATAGCAGTGGCAGCTTCATTTTCGATAACAGGTCCTCCTAGTGGATCCTGACTCAATGAAGCAGAACTCTGACTGTCCTGAGAACTGTCTCTGGCAATCTCCGCTGCAATCGTTGCTTCCTGCTCAATTTCCACATTCAACATTTCTACATATTTGGGAAAAGCAGGACATTCTATGGTCTCCTTGGCAGCATTGGAAGAGTCTTCATAACAGAGGAAATCTCCAAGCAGTTCCTCTTCTGCACGCCAAGGCTTAAAAAGTTGCAAAAGTGCTAAATAGAAAAACTCCTTTTTTTCAGGAGATTCGCCACTCAATTTTCGATGGTTTATCAAGTGGCATTTTCTTTGCTTCACCAGACATCCCTCACTTCCTATTACAGCATACACTCCTTTCTCAGTATCTTCTTTGATGTTCCTCTTGAATATGTAATTTTGCAGAACCTCATACAGACAAACATTCTCGAGGTGACTGCTTCGATTTGGATAATATGTATCCAACATGTTGGTCTTCAAAATGTCGGTACTGTTTGGCTCCTTTTCCGCCAAATACTCAATTTCCCGCACAGGTTTGAGAACTCGATTACGCGTTGCAGCAAGACCAAGACTCGCCCAAACGATACTCCTGGACTTGGCATAGAGACTTGCTGAAGACAACCGGTCAGAACATTCGTAAGCTCCGATTTCTCGATGCGACAACATCTTCAGACTGAAACTGTACAACTTCTTGCTGAGGCTCTTTTCATGGGAAATGTCCTCCCACATATCCTTCAATTCTGTCTTCTCTTTTTTGGTGATGCAAGATGTCACATACCGAGCCACAGCCATACAGTTATCAGCCACAAACTGTATATCCATGTTAGCATTCCACATGGACAAAATCACCGGGTTGTAGTCGTTGATGTACTTAGACTCTTCGTTCCTCTTCAAATTGTATGTGTTTTTAGGTGATTTCTTCATCACATTATGTCGCAGCGAAGACATCAAACTGTTCACTCTTCCTTTAGAAATCACCGGTCGTGGAAAGCCGAAACGACATTTGGTGTAGAACTTGTCTTTGTTTCGGAATTTACGACGACAGTACTTTCCACATCGATGGCTTTGGAAACGTAGAACTTTTTCTCTTAGGCTTTTTTTCTCCTTTGCGTTTGGAACAGCACACGTAGAATACTGTTCTATGAAACTCATCACTGAGTCTTCTGGATCCGTTCCAAATTTAGGTGCATCCTTGATCCACAGCAACATATGTATATGCACCTCTTGCTTGGTACTCCTTTCTCCAGAAGAAATCCAACACCTCTCCAAGAGGTGGATTCTTCTTATTCATGATGAAAGACATCATACCTTCAAATCTATGATTGAAGTACCTACATACATTGACTGGATTCAAAGAGCACAGTTCTCCGGGTGTCTTGAATTCGATGTTTTCTACGTTAGCATTTGCCTCTCGTAGAAATTCAAGTAAGTCTTCCCAGCCATACTCAGCACAGCTCAGAGTGAGGAACCATGTGGGAGTTCCTAAGTTCCTCAGCATACATTTTAAATCACCATGACGACGGTACCAGTACTCATTAGTACCACGCTGACACGCCATGAGATTAATCAGGTGAGAATCCAAAATACTGTCTTGGACATTGACTTTATCCATAAAGTCACTTGCCGAGATGTTTTGCATGTGTATACCACTTTTCAAGATGTGGTTCACTGCATATGACAGTCCAGACAGATCGCTTTCAAACAGGAGATGAAACAAATAAGGAATGCATTGTCGAAACCTAGCATCTCCTGCATACAATCGCAAAGTCCGGTATTCAGAAGCAGGAATTTGATGAGGTCGCTCATCATATCTTCCTCCCTGACCTGTTGGAAAAAGCTGTGGGAAACACCGAGCTTCCAAACTTTCCTCCCAAACACTAATGGGACTCCCTTTGGCTTGTTTCATTTGAAACAACTCAATAGCATTCCCCATGACTTCCTTGGAATGCAAAGGATGAACACTATAATGTTCATATATTTCTTCACTAGTACAGGGTTCTACTTTCTCAATTTGACCAGCACACAAATCGCTATCCTCTTCCTCACTTACTTCCTCTTCTGCAACATATACATTTTTATAGTATTTATTATTTTTTTTCAAATACAATGTTGCCCTTTTGACTTTCCTAACATCTACTAAATCTTGCCATATTTTCTTATTCTTTGTCGGAACCCCATTAACTAAGATAACCAGAGGTTCCTCTTCCACTTTTTCTACTCCAATTGTGTTAATGTTTTTCTTGAAATCTAGAGGCAAATAAACAACTTTATCCCTTTAATCCTCTCTGTAAATCTGATGGAGGCAATTTCCCTGTCTTTGGCTCCATTCTTACAATAGCCTGAAAGGGATGGATACTTTGAATCAAAATAGATTCATAAGTATTTAAATCCTTCAATTCAGAAGGAATCTCAACCAATTCCAGATTATTATGAACTGCTCTAGCAGGCATCTGGTTTTGATTTAATTTGTTACAACAATAAGTACACACACGTTGATCCAATCCCAAATCAAAACAATTTTCTACCATCAAGTATGTTGTAAAATCCTTCCATTCACTATTATTTTCCCTTTCACTTTTTGCATATAAATCCACTAACTTAGTCTGATTCTTATAATAAGTGCGTCGACAACACACACAAGTGAAATTTGGCCTCTCACTTGATTTCACCTCAAACGTCGCAATTTCCCTCTGGAAATTATCTGTACTGGAAACCTGTACACTATCTTCCACATTACTCTCTTCTTCTTGGTCAATTTCAACATTCTCCTCTTTACTTCCAAAGTAACAAAACTCAATTTCTTCACATATATTCTTCACATCTATTTCAGAACCATGCAAAAGAGCAGCGCATAATTGTTTAAGCATAATTGCTGGACTCTTAGCATAATACAACATTCTAACTAATTTCCTCACTTTATTATGATGCACTGCTAGCATCCTGAAATGATGAAAAACACTCTGGCATACTCTCCTGGAAAGACAAGCCAGTGAATGACCATGCAAACCTATCACTTCTCTCACTCTGCAAGGATCTAATTCTTGCAACAACTTCATTTTCTGCTTCAAACTTTTCTTATTAAATGACCGTATAAAATCACAAAGCAAATTGATGGAATCCTGTCGTACACTGCAAATACTACTACACTTCCAGGTGTACACAGGACCCTTAGGACGTCTCCCTAAAACCTCATTACCTAACACCTCTTCTATCTCTGTTGTCACAAGTTTTTCTTTTTCAACTGGACAACCATCTTTCACTTCATAAGCTCGACCACTGGTGTCAACTGCATGCACCAAATCATTATCCTGGAAATAACTCTCCTCATTAAAAAATGCCTCAGAGCTTGAACTATGCATCCATTCTCCAGAAAAAACTTCACAAAAATTACTACGATTAACTATTCTCTTCCATCTACTATTTCTTTTGAAATCATAAATTGCCTTGTTTAGCTTCCTAATTCTATTGATTGTCCAAATAAATAACTTACGTTTAATTTCAAATGCCTGATCAATAACTTTCTCAACTATTTTTTTTCTCTTATAAAAAACCACTTTCAGTTGACCTTTCTTAATATTTTTTAACAAATTGCCAATTATCCTGTTGCGGAACATTCGTTTACGAATGTCCCTAAACTGTTGTTTCCTTCTACTTTCATGCATAGAGTTATCTCTTACTCTAGCAGTAACATTTTTCATTGGCCTTTCCTTTCCGTTTGAATTGCTTCTCCTTTTCTGGACTGAAACATTTTCTGTAGTAATATTTTTTTTACTACAGATATTTCTTATGAATGTTTTTGTACTCTTACCCGGTGCTTTCTTGGTGACTTGACAAATCTTTTTGTTAGAGGACTGCTGCTTTTTTTCATTCACCTGCTGTCTTTGACGTTTTGCAGCCTTTCTCACTCTTTCTTTGGTTGGCATGCTGAAATCTTGAAATGATCTGCAGTTGAATCTGTGGTAAAATATAATAAAAAATGTTATTAACCACTATTACCCAACCGTAAATCAATAACAGTCATCAAAAACTTAACACACTACTTAACATTTTTACATAGAAGATTTTTTTGTGCATGGCAAATTTAGAATACAGAAATAGCAGAAAAGAAATGGAATTTATATTCATTTTACCTGTGCTGTTTTATATGTGAATCTGATATAATTTTATGAGCATATTTTAATATTTTATTGAAGACACTACACATAACCTGTTTTTGAAGGTGTCTTTATTTTTAAATTAAACGGTTTACATTTTTACTTTTTATTTATTATAAATTTATAAAATAAATGTTTATAGTTCCATAGGCTCAAGCACGTCAGCTTCCCATCCTATGTCATACAATTCTGACAAATCTGCATCCTCATCACGTTCTTCTTCATCCTCAGGATTTAAATCATCCAAAGGATCAACATCCACTGATGTTTCAATTACGAGTTCAATGATGAGGTCGAAATCAACTGATTGCTGATTGTCGCTCATGTTGATGTTGTCTTTATCTTTAAAGAAAGATAACAACAATGAGATGTTGCAGAGTAAGAGACAAATCTCAGAGATTATAATAGTAAAATTGTTTAACAAGAGTAACATTTTGCAGCTATTATTTACCCATGTCCAGCGATGCTGAGGAGGCAGCCGCGGCCGTGGAGGAAGTTACGGTGGGGCAGGGAGGCGGGAAGGGGGAGGGGCAGGGTGGAGGGACCTAAAAACTGGCATATGGATAATTGCAGGTAAGTACACAATTTAATTATTCAAACGAATTTCGTAGCGCGCACTGCATCGCAAAATGCGATGCTGTGCGCGCTACGAATTTCGTTTGAATAATTAAATTGTGTACTTACCTGCAATTATCCATATGCCAGTTTTTAGGTCCCTCCACCCTGCCCCTCTCCCTCCCCGCCTCCCTGCCCCACCGTAACTCCCTCCACGGCCCGCGGCTGTGAGGAGGTGAAGCCTATGTCCAATTTTTCAGTGAACAGGACTCATCTCTTCTTAACCTTGGATAAACCTCACCGACTCTGTGTCCCCTGCACATAATTAAATGTAAAGGGGCAGATTTATGTTAACTAGCACATCCCCAAGGATGCACCAGTTAACGTGCACCGCTGCTCTGCCACCCATGGTGTGCCGCATTTACAATCAGATAGGACAAAGTTGCGTCAAAACCCTGCGCCTGCTTGAAGCAGGCATAGATCTTGACGCAGGTAGGCTGAAAGCTAAAGCAACAACTAAGTGTCGTGTGCAGAAGTTGCAAAAAAGGAAAAATGGCGTTTAAACCGGTAATGAGCCCATGCTAACTTAACACAGTGTAAAGATATCCAGGATCTACATCAGTTTGGGGTTCACGAACCTGGCAGGTACAAGGCACTGAGGCTTTGCACCGTGCATGTCTCATCCCAAATCATATGTTGTTTGTGAATAAAACAATTTCCCAGACCAAATGCTTTGGATTGGCTACTTCTAAAAAATTAAACACCCCTACTATCCCGGAGTTAGAGGAATATGATGGTTGGAGTCATTTTACTCGGTTGTCCATTAGTGATTTACAGGCCCTACTCCGTAATTCTTCCTTTAACATTTCCAGTATAAATCCAAAAGGTTGGCTGCTTTGGCAACGTGCCTTATCCACGGTTTAATAACGCTGCCTTTTGCTTTATATAAGTTTTCAAATTGTATGAAATATATACCAATAGGTCGTTATGAACCTTTAGGTAGTGGTTTTCTTCATGAGGTCTGGTCGCTTCCATACACATACAGATGTTTCAAAGATGATCAAGAAGTTTATCTGAATGGAGAGGAATGCACTGAGACGCCAGATCATTCACTAATGTGTAGGCACATACAGTTACACGGTTCATGCAACAAAGACCGACCAAATATGGCTTGCGTGTTGCAAGGCACGCCAGTTCCTGCTATCATCCCCACGTTCAAGTTGTTGGAAAATGGTAGTTATTTGATGCTCAATAATGAAGATTGTTCTGGGTTAATTAAAAGTATTCCTTTTATCGTAACAGTAAGTGAACGGGTTATTTGCTGCAGAAATGTTCTATTTCCTCCCACACATGAACATAGGGAGTTTTCAATCTGGCCACAAATACCAACCTTGGGAGCAGATTTCAACGGCATGACAAGAATAAGGGCTCTTTTGTCTCAGAGAGAGGTGGCCTTGAGTTCGGCCCGTGAAACTTTCGTGCTTCACATAGCGAACACCCGTACAGAGGTGCAGACCCTTTTAAATACTGATTCGCCTTTGCATTTCAGCGAGATGGTTCGGACTATCTTTAACGCGTCCTCCACAAAGGGCCTGGCGCATTTTTTTAAAGTTGTTAGCAGTGGTCTCGTGACTTCATTTGAGAAAATCTTTGGAGTCATCCCTGCTTTCTTTCATTCTATTTTTTCCACTTTGTTTGGTGGATTCCCAGTTTTACTTGCATTAGCACCGGACGCTCTTGTGCTTTTTTACATTTTTAAATATGGATGACCCTCCTGTGCAAGGTCCCGCCCTGCAGCTGCTAACGCTGTTCCGCAATCGCATGCTTGAATATTATGGCACAATGCCGTTGGCGATATTAAGCACGGCATATGGATTATCTTTTCGATTCTCCTACTTCACCTGTGTCCAGCCTGTATTTCACTGCCTGACCTGTGATTTCGATTGGGCCATTGATTTGTGTCTCTGCGGACCGGTTTCTCCTGACGTCGACTTTAATCAGCTGATGAGTCCTATCATTACTCACGAGTTGGTTTGTCCTGGCGAAAGGATTATGGCTGTGGCATTGATGCATGGACTAATTGGTCCCTGGAATTTACTGGCGGCAACACAGTCTTTCTTGGAACAGAGCTTTCTTGAAAACCCACCGAGCTGTCCTCTGATGGTGATAGAGGATCCGGTGCTGGGAGAGCACGTATGTTCTTTTCCGCTTTTAAATTGGATGGCTGAACTCTTTTCGGATGAAGACGGTGACTTCCTATTGGAGGCTGTTGCAGCTTATTTTGCATACACAATTATGTCATAGACCTTTTTCATGGTTGATATGCTGAGTACTAGCATTTCATTGACAATTCATTGACTTATTTGTCAAGTTTTTATTATTTAGCTTGCCTATTGGCTTAAGCCTCGATAAACTAGTTGACTGTTTTATTTTTTCTTAGCATTAAATTTTGCTAGTTTTTAATGTTTTACCTTGCGGACCGTGCACATATAAAGTTGCAATCTGCTCTCATGAGATGGCACTTCTATTACCTTATTTTGTTCGTTTCCGGATCATGGAGGGGTGTCATGTAGATCCTGGATATCTTTACACCGAGTTAAGTTAGCATGGGCTCATTACCGGTTTAAACGCCATTTTTCCTTTTTTGCAACTTCTGCACACGACACTTAGTTGTTGCTTTAGCTTTCAACCTAGTAGTTCATCATGGTTTACATGAGAATAATATGTTATTGCTCTACTATCTGCTTTGCTTGTTAAACTATATCTGTACAGCGAGTGCTGAAGTTTCAAGAACAACACGATACAGAATTGTTATGAGGTCTGATCTCCACGACTTCATAGTCATAACATAAGTGCAGCTTCTGCCAATTCTGGGCATGAGGCGGGTTTTATATTGCTTTGCCGAACACACACATACACAACACTTGATGCGGTTCACATGAAGAGAGAGCTGGTGTATGCTGATGTGATTCCTTCAAATCTAGGACACTAAAGTATAGGCACGCCCTAAACTAACCCAAAGAGACCTTCTTTACAAATAATATAATATGTGTATTAGGGAGGGTGAGATATAAGTGTTGCTAACTCTTATTCATTTACAGCATGTTAACATACTGTCACCATTCGCTTTTTATGTACTAGTAACTATGCTGGTAATTTTGCTACTGATAATTGTGGTAGCGTTCTAGTGTTCCTGCACAGGTACAGGATGTGGGGAAACAGAAAGCGGAAGGCGGCCATATTGTTTGCTTGGCGCCGACTGTTGAGCAACAGCTTAGCCCCGGCGCTCCGGAATAAAGATAACTAAAAAGCATTTAAAGACGTACGTTCTCACATTATTACAATGCCGACGAAGATGTGTACTTGTATTATCTAAGATACTACGCCTGAGAAGACGGCATTAGTAAATAAACATTTCAAATACACATGTGTTCTTCTTAACTCCATGTTCTGGTTTGTAATGAATATATAACGACCGAGTGTTCATGAGTTCCACGTATCCTGAGGTACTGTAAGTTCATATTCTGGATTGTCTAAACATTGAGAGTTTGTTATATCCAATGTGACACTGTAGCTAGCTTGCTAAGGGGTTTTTGGGTACTAAGGTGAGTTTTGGGGCACCCTAATTCGCCGAGGTTCCAATCCTCTGTGCACAGTTCTGTGTGAGAACAGAAACCCTGCGACAGGGGCACCCTTGAGCCTTGCTGGAGCTTCATCACACTTGCGATACAACTCCAGCAATGCGCCACCTTTACGGCACAGATGCGTCACGCATCTATGCTGTTTTTGCCCCATGATGTGCCGCATTGTAAATGCAGCACACCATGGGTGGCGGAACAGCGGCACAGGATGACTGCAGCCGCGGGCCGTGGAGGAAGTTACGGTGGGGCAGGGAGGCGGGAAGGGGGAGGGGCAGGGTGGAGGGACCTAAAAACTGGCATATGGATAATTGCAGGTAAGTACACAATTTAATTATTCAAACGAATTTCGTAGCGCGCACTGCATCGCAAAATGCGATGCTGTGCGCGCTACGAATTTCGTTTGAATAATTAAATTGTGTACTTACCTGCAATTATCCATATGCCAGTTTTTAGGTCCCTCCACCCTGCCCCTCCCCCTCCCCGCCTCCCTGCCCCACCGTAACTCCCTCCACGGCCCGCCGCTGGATGACTGGCACATCCCTGATGATACGCCAGTCATCATAAATCTATCCCTAAGCTTCTTATCTTGTTAGAGATGAACCGCCATATGTATCATCAAAGTTTTTTACATTTCCTAAATAGCGAACTTTAAGGAATAAATAGCGATTCTTTACCATTCCTAGTTTGCGATGAGCTATTTGCTAATTACAAATTACCCATTCATTTCCAGGGAGCAGGAGGCCCATAGGAATGAACGTGCAATTTGCGATTAGCAATTAGCTCATCGCAAATTACGAATTTTTCCGAGGGTGCAGGGGTGTCTCAAGAACACCCTGCTGCACCCCTGAAAAAGAAATTTGGGGGCATATGGCGCACATACATTTTGAAAACATTCCTTTACCTCAAAAACGATTTTCAACTCATAATTTGAAAACACTGCCCACGGGGAAATGACTTAAAATGTCCTCAAGACACATGAAAGTGTTTTTTTAAAGCCTTTGCAACTTTTTTGGGTCACTTTTAACATGGCTATGTAACTCAAACAGTCAAAATCTAAATTTACCATGCACAGGTGGGAGCATATTTACAAGGAATTTGCTCCACGGAGAAAGGTCTTGAAATGCCTTATAAAGAAGCATACACCATTATGTCCTTGTCATAAATTTTAAAAGCATTCATTTTCCCCAAAAACGATTTTCAAGTCATAATTTAAAAACACTCCACATGGGGAAATGACTTAAAATGTCCTTAAGACACATGAAAGCGTTTTTTGATTGCCTTTGCAGCATGTTTCGGTCACCTTTAACATGCCTATGTAACGCAAACATTCAAAATCTAAATTTGCCATGCACAGGTGGGAGCATATTTACAAGCAATTTGCTCCACAGGGAAACGTCTTACATTAAAATGGGAAAAATAACATCAGAGACACTCAATTGCCTTATAAAGAAGCATACACCATTATGTCCTTGTCATAAATATTAAAACCATTCCTTTTCCTCAAAAACGATTTACAAGTCATAATTTGAAAACACTCCACAGCTCCTATGCACATAAAAACCCTGTCAGTACTAATACTTCACATTTTCTCCAATTACAATTTCTCAAAGAAACAAAATCTATTTGTAAAACACTTGAGACAAAGCAACATTTGAAAAACACAACTTTCTTCATAATTTTCTCCTTAAAGCACACTATTTTCTATCTAAATTAAAGAAATCTTTTCTCACCTTAGCAAATACTTTGAGTTTCAAAACAGTCTCAGAAACACACCAATTTGTCTTCAGCAGAGCAAAAGGTATGCACTCCAGAGTCTGCAGCTATCAAAAGCACAGAAATGCTGTAATTCTTCACACATATCTCTCATGTCACCCAATCAAAACTCTTCCCTCACTTTTTTTCAAATCAAAACCCTTCCCCCCCTCTGCCCTCTCTGCTTTTTTGCATAGCAACCACCTCTTGCAAGACCTCTGGTGTTTGCAAGTTCACACAACAATGTTGCAATTGAACTCTGAACTCTCAGTGCACCTGCATATCCAGTGCATTCTTCCATTTAATGATTTTTTCTTCGCCACTCAAAATACATCTTTCAACGAACTCATCCATGCACCCTAACTTTCTGTTTTCAGCAATCAAAATCCACCAATCACTGTTACTGCTTCATTAACACAGAAACTCCACAGTTTTTTTCATTTTAAACTCTTATTTTTTCAACTGCCATTTCATTGCCACACTTCATCTGACTGCAGGAGAACCTTCTCTCGCCATGTTTTCTGTCTGGATTGTTGGACATAGTTACATCTATTGGGCTCAGAGGTACGCTGAAAACAGGAATTTACCTAACCTCAATTTACAAGATGTGGAAATTAAGTGGTTTGGCCACAGAGGATTAAAATGTCACCAATTGATACCATTGGTCAAAACCTTTATGCATTTGCCAAAACCTGACCTGTTAATTGTGCACTGTGGAGGTAATGACTTGGGCACTTTGACTGGGGTAGGTCTGGAAATGCTTTTAAAGGACACCTTTGAGCAATTGATGGCACTTTTTCCTCAGACTGCCTTGGTATATTCAAATATATGCCAAAGACAGAAATGGAGGTGGTCGAACCAATTTTGTCCACAAATTGAGAAGTCGAGGAAGCATGTAAACAAATCTGTTTCAGCTTACATGAGAGACCATGGAATGGGCTCCTTGTACAACAATAACTTGCGTTACTACATGCAAGAAATCTACAGAGGAGATGGAGTTCACTTCTCAGATGAGGGCAACAGAATTTTCATTCTGAATTTAAGACTGTGCATTGGTACCTACTTATAAGTACCTAAATGTACCATAAACCCAAAAGCTCTTCTCAGAGCTACCCTACATCTGATCACTCACAATTATTATTTTACTCTAACTTTTTTCACTAATTTTCAAGAAAGTATGCTCCCCAGAACGCTTCCCGGTTCGCGAACCGTGCGCACTCCACGCAAAAGAACTAAAAAAACAATGTCTTTTTTTTTTGCCCTGCGAGGCCCTTTTAAAGCCTCCACATCAAACCTAGGGGGTCAGGGAGGATCTACTATGCCCCCTTATGGTCATTTGCCCCTTCGCTTTGGCCTCCTCTTCTCTCTCGATCCTACCGAGAGACAAGATGGCGGCTGCTACGGACTGTTTGGAATGTTTACAGACGCCGAAGAACCAATCAGCTTCGCAAAGCTCCGTAACGCAAAAAGTACGCGAAGCGGAGCGCTGTTACAGATATATATCTTTTTTTTAACGTTAATTTCTCAAAATCCACTGGAGCACATATATTGATACCTAGCAAAGGCACATCGGGCTACCAGTACCTACAATTTTCCCAAGTTTCGTGCAAATCCATTCAGCCGTTCGATTATTATTATTTTAATTTTTTTTTGCCCCGCGGGACCCTTTTAAAACCTCCACATCAAACCTAGGGGGTCAGGGAGGATCTACTATGCCCCCTTATGGTCATTTGCCCCTTCGCTTTGGCCTCCTCTTGTCTCTCGATCCTACCGAGAGACAAGATGGCGGCCGCTACGGACTGTTTAGAATGTTGACAGACGCCGGAGAACCAATCAGCTTCGCTTCACAAAGCTCCGTAACGCGAAAAGTACGCGAACTGGAGCGCTGCCCGGTTCGCTGTTACAGATATATATCTTTTTTTGAACGTTAATTTCTCAAAATCCACTGGAGCACATATATTGAGACCTACAAAAGGCACATCGGGCTACCAGTCCCTACAATTTTGCCAAGTTTCGTGCAAATCCATTCAGCCGTTCGGGCTAAAAGTGAGGCCAACCGCCCTATGGAAAACTCAATGTTAAAAACACGTTTTGGGACCCCCCTTTTTTCTCGGCCCCCCCTTGACGAACCCCCCCCCCCCCCCAAATTTTCAGGGGCTGCTCAGAAACAAAATGTTCCATTTTCCTGAAAATTTCAGCCAATTCCGTCCACAAACGCCAAAGTTATTAGACATAGAATTTTCAAAAATCCCATAGAGAAAAAATCCTAGCTATATATACCTACTGGCGACCACCAGTAGGTAATGTGTATATATATATATATATATATATATATATATATATATATATATATATACACACATCAATTTATTAGTGTGTAGATGGATATTTCTGTGTATGGGTGTTTATACCCGCCATTCGCTATTTGTGGTTTTATCATAAGGATTGCAAAAATACCTAAACTGCTTGCCATCCTAATTCAAGCATGTGAATCTACGAAATATCCAATGCTGGAGAAGAAAATAGGTCACTTACTTGTAACTGTAGGTCTCCAGTATTGGTATCATTCACATATTCACACGCTACCCACCTTCCTCCCCGTGGAGACTCCCCTTATTAAGGGGTTACCTTTCCCACTAGTACTTGAAGACTTGAGGGAATCTGCCTCTGTGGGGAGTATTCCAGAGGGTACTGTCACCTGATAGGCTGGAGTTTGGTTCTTTTTAATTGATAGATCTTTAAGGGAATGTTTCACTTCCAATATAGCCAATGTTAACGGTATGCACTGCTCACTGTGGCACCGTGGGACTCCCACTTCGACAGGAATTACAATACAATATAATGGAAATCTATGAAAGATACCAATAGTGGAGAACTACAGTTACAGGTAAGTACCTTATTGTCATCCCCGACTTGCAGGACCTCAGGTGTTATCTGCTGTACATGGCAGGGCCAAAGCATTGTCAGTTCTCTGTGCTCCCTTTTATCCTTACCAGCACCTGTTTGGTGTTCACAAAAGTGATGGTGGTAGTATCACATCTTTGCCAGTCAAGAGTACCAATCTTGCCCTACCTCGACGAATGGCTTTTGAAGGCAGGCTCGCCAAAGACAGTCCTCACCCATCTCCAGACTAAGGCAAATCTCCTGATTTCCTTGGGGTTCACTCTAAATGTGCCAAAGCCACACCTGCTCCTCATATGCTCCCCTTCATCTGAGCCATTCTGGATACGGTGCACTTTCACAGAGACTCCTCGACATTGTCTGTGGTTCCAATGTTTGAACCCTGTCCTGGGTCTCGGTGAGGATGACTTTGAGGCTGCTGGGACTGATGGTCTCCTGTATCCTGCTGGTCAAGCACGCTAGATTGCATAAGTGGGCTCTGCAATGAGATCTGAAGTCCCAGTGGGCACAGCACCTAGTGAATCTTTCTGATCTGGTATGGATCTCAAAGGATACTGCAAAGGATGTGGTGGCTCCCGTACAGCCTTTGGTCAGCCATGACAAATGCATTGCATCTAGGTTGGGGAGGCCGTCTGGGGGAGGTGGAGATGAGGTGAATGGTCTCTGACAGAGACCTAGCACCATGTCATCTTTCTGGAGTTGAGAGCCGTTGGCTTGGATTTCAAAGCCTTCCTGCCCTCTTTCAAAGGCAAGCTGAGACAGGTGGTTATGGACAACATCACCGCCATGTGGTAGTGCAACATCAGAGCACAGTGGCAGGAGGCTTTGCGTCTCTGGACGTGGATGGACAACTAAGATATTTTTCTGGCAGTACATCACCCGATGGGCTCCCTGAATGCCATAGCTGACAAACTAAGCTAGGAAAGCCTTGTTGAAAATGAGTAGTATTTACATCAGAAGGTGGCGCAGGGACTTTTTCCTTGAATGGGAAGAACCCAGACTCTATCTTTTCACCACCACAAAGAATGTGCAATTTCAGCACTTTTGCGCTTTGGAGTTTCCCAGGTGTCTCTTGCTCAGAGACTCTTTCTGCGCAGAGTGGACCTCATGACTCCTACATGCCTTCCCGTTGGTTCCTCTCCTGCCCGAGTTTCTGAAAAAGATTGGGACTGACCATGCCCAATTCATCGTAGTGGATCTGGATTAGGTATGGAGAGTATGGTATAATATACTCCTGGGCATGAGCATTTGTCCTCAGATCAGGTTGCCCCCTAAGGTAGATCTCCTGTTGCAGCAGCAAGGCAGAGTTATGCAACATAAACCTCCATACTTGGAGAGTGAGCAGCGACAGCCGAGTGTCTTTAATCTTCCTCCACCAAGTAGTTTGTCTTCTTGGCAGCCAGGCAACCCTCAATCAAATCTCTATACGCCTGCAGTTGGGATAAGTTTGTGGCCTAGTGAGCGTCTATGTGTATCATTTATTCAAGTAACTAAACTTGAAAGCAGTGTGCACAATTCACAAAAAATTATCAACAATTCTTTCAATTTCATCAAACGGATTTATATTTGCACTTTTTTCTTCTCACTGGTATTTACACATACATTTTGATAAATCAATACTATACGTTGGCAATCACATATAGTCATTTCATAATACATATATCAACACGTGTACATTTTTCCACTTTTTGATTGCTGGCTTGAGATACAAATTTGTTTCTCATGCCCATGCATTTCGGGACTGTCCTTTCTTCAGGGGCCAATCTGTATAAAAACAAAGATAACAACGTACAGGGATGGTTTATGTCGAACACAACTTATTGCACAGTGTGAGTTGTTAGTAAAGTTGATGATAGATGTTATGCTGATTCATTGTAGGGATTTCTATGCTTTTTTAGGTCTCGCCTACGCAGCGCTTTTTCATCAAAGAAGTGCACGCGTTGCATTGCTTGCAATGCAAACGTGTGCACACGCCTGGAGATTTCCTTGCGGGAGCGCACGGTCGCACGCTCCCGCAAGGACATCGCGCATGTCCCCTCCCGCGGAGGCGCGAGCTTGAACTCCACTGCGGTCGGAGCGTTGCGCGAGCATGCGCGCACCACTCAGTTCGTGCCTATGCCCCCTTACATCTCTCGTTGGGACTTATGCCCGGGTCCTTCTTTGCTCCTCCTCCTCTGTAGTAGAGGGTCCTGCCGTGCCGTGCCGTGCCCTCTCAGGCTGGAGTCAAAATTGTGAAGCTAGCAGGCTGGGTGCACCCCACTGCAGCTACTATCGCCTCCTTGCGCTTTTTAGCGTGGTCCACTCCAGGTGCAGAAGCTCGGCATGTTTTGAACCACGTGGCGTCCGCGACTGCCTGCCGCAACTTTTTCACCGCATCTTCTTCACCGCATCTTCTCCCCGGTAATGCCACAATACTATTTAACAACATAGACAATTTACTTTCATTTTCTCCTCACGCTCAGCAAAAATGTTTTTACGTACATAAAGATTTTAGAACCCTTTCATGCGTCACAAACGTCCCAGTTGCCTCCCTATTGGACTTGTCAGACTAGTTGTCACTGTGTATGTCAAAGAGACCTCCAGCGCATACGCTTAATTGGCTTTCGCCCATGAGGGGCTTGGCGCTACAGCTCGCCTCAAATTAAAGAGATGGAGACGCTGGTGCTGTTATGCTGCAGCCCCGAGTTTACCATCAGTGCACTCGCGGTTCTGATCAGTGATTTTCTGTGCCGGCTAAAAAGCCTCTGAAAAGCCTGAGAGTGCACGCAAATACTTTAATGTTGGTTTTGTTGATTGCCGTCCTGGTTTCGCTGTAGGCAGTGCTTTAAGTGGGATGAAAAAACTAGGGGGCGCTCAAAGGGGCGTGGCCAAAGTAATTAAGGGCGTGGCTTACAAACCCCAGCTAAAAATCTGTGCTTAGCAGAGTGTGCCGCCCGATTTGTATTTTCCTATTTGTCATTGCATCCAGATATATGATACAAGTAACATCACACCTTCAGGAAGTCGGGACAATTGGCTTTGTTAATGGTTGTTCGGTGCATAACATAAATAAGCAGCAACTACGGCTTGTTTGTAACTTGTTTAATTTGTGTGTGCACCTTAGAGGAGCACCTCTATTTTTTGATATAGCTCCGAACTCGACCTGAAGTTATTGGCACCAGTTACGTTACACATTCATTTTTGGTAGGCACAGGAGAGATCAAGTGATTTTCCCAGAATTGAGCCAACGCTGGAACCTGCTTCCTCAGCTTCAAAGTCGGCAGCTCTGGCCGTTAGCCCACATCCTCTTTACCAGCTGCCTTTGGACATTATCTCTAGCGTTGCACTACAAATCAAGGGCTGATTTTATATCAGATTTAGAGACAATAAACCATAGAATATGTCATTGGATTAATACTGTTGTGGTGGCTGTGTGTATAATCTGTCCATCTCAAGTCCGGATCTTGGTACACAAAGGCAACTCCTTATTTGTTTTAAACTGTTTTCACCCTGACGGATTTCTACGAATCACCCCATACATAATAATATTAATCGTTTTATATAGCACTTTACACTTCATTTCTGCCGTTTCTAAGCACCGGACCCCTAAAGGATGTTATTATTAATCAACTTAATGGTCATCACTGGTCTTAAATATGCACACTTTGGAAGGAAGGTATATAACGAAAAAATTCCACACACTGTTCCATCACGTAGTACTGAATTACGAACACCAGTACTCTCCCACACGTACTGTGTTCTCCTCCCATCATTCATTCAGGGTTTTCTGCATGCAGATCTTCATGCAGGGTATTTAGTTGCCCTCAATACTTTTCTATTTTAGTTTTGTGTAGGATATATGTAGATTGCTTGGAAAATCATGCGTATGACCCTTGAGCCAGAAGCCCATGATCTCTAGTAGTGATTCTTAACCTGTGGTCAGTGGACCCGTGGGGTTCCGCGAAACCTTCACAGTGGGTCGAACCTGCTTAGAAAATTAAATTGCATCTTAACATATCAATATAGTGTCTATAATTAAAGAAGCAAAATGTCAAATTGAAAAATTTTAAACGTTCTGTAAATGTGAAGGTATCTAAAAATAGATGATAAAAATTAAGTCTGTATCCGCAGATTGATTTGTGAGAACAGTGCAAGTGCATCAAACAGAATATAGTATGGAGGATGAGTGGCCTTAATTGAATTTAGAAAACCTTCAGTATTCCAATTAAAATTAAAAATGTGTTTTGTTTGTGAAATCAATTTTTAATAAATGTTAGTATTTGCGTATTTTCTTGATGAATGCTTGTTTCTGTATTTTGAGTGTATTGTTTTGCAGTTCAAATTATTGAAACTGATTTTGCCGGGGTCCCTGACTTCCAGTAATGACTCAGTTGGTCACTGGATTCAAATAGTGGTTCTATGAGGCTACCTGGGTTCCAGTAATGATTAATTTGGGGTCCATAGAAGTCATATATTTAAGAACCATTGGTCTAGCATATTTAGTGAGACTCGCAATGGTTCTGGTGCTATCTCCTGTGAGTTTGATCTATTCTATATCAATCAACACCATCATTTGTTTTTATCATATGGAGCAGGTAGTAGGCTGTACAAGATAGTCCCTCTTAACGTTAAAAAGATGAGCCCTAGGAAGTACTGGCACCATTGGATGCCTTTGAAATTAGCTTCCTCAAATCCAGAAAGAACATTAATTTGACAACAAAAGTAGAGAGTGGGGCAAGCTCCCATTGGCAAACCTGGAGCAGGTAGAAAGTAGGCTGTAAAAGATCGTCCCTCTTAAAGTTAAAAAGATGAGCCCTAGGAATTACTGGCACCATTTGACAAAGCCAAACCAGTCAAGCATGTGGAAGGTAACAAGAGCTTGCAATCCTACACAAGGTTCTGCAATCAAAAGAGGGCCTTTTAGGCTGTACAAAGCTCGTTTTGCAAAGGCTTCGAGCAAGTATTTAGCTGGACATAATTAAGTGGTCAATAACTCAGAAAAATAGATATGTTCGAGGCATATGAGCTGCAGATACTACACTTCTGCATTAGATCGCCACCTGGTGTTGGGCTCAGATGATTGCATGTTGTTGTCATCTTAGAAGAAGTCTTTTGTAGTCACGAGATAGGTGACTCCTCCCTTGGACGATAGTGTGCATGGGCATCGGCTCCATCCTTAGATTGTTTTTTTCCGCCACTGGGTTCGGATGAACTTTTTCCGCTCCGCCTCGAAATCTACTTTTCAAGTACTCTGAAGCGTAAAACTTTACCTAACTACCTTTGATATCGACTCACATCGTTTCGACTCCATCAGCTCGATTCCGGTCATCAACGCTGGCCGTTGGGCCTATCCATGCCGTGAGGCCTACACCTCATGGAAAGGACGCCATTTAAAAAATGCCCCAAGTGTGGAGCAAAGTTTCCACACCGTGACCACCACGAGGTCTGCAACCTGTGCTTATCGCCGGAACACGACGAATCCAGCTGTACAGCCTGCACGTCCTTTCGATCCAAGAAAACCATCTGAGATCGGAGGGCCCGGTGACGCGACATGCAGAGATCAGCTTCGGAACTGGTGGCTATCTTCGACGAGGAGGTTCTGCTCGTTCCCGAAGAAGATTCTGATGATCTCCAAATCGTATAAGAGACAGACGACTTAGATGACTCCATACCATCGGGTCAGGGCGTGAGTACTACTGCCCCTGCACCACACACAGCACCCAGATCGAAGGAAAAGGTCAAAACTCCGCCTCAGGGTCCCAGTCGCGACCGAAAAACCACTTCGAAAGCCCCGCCATCGAGCCCGGCTCCGAAGAAAGTAATTAAGCCTTCCGGTAGCTCTTTACCGAGCAAGCCGCATGCGCCGATCCCACAAGCTCCCTCGGCACCGAAACCGAAAGAAGTCTTGGCTCCAAGACCGTCGACTTCGAAAGACAAAGGTACGAAGCCAGCGTCCGACGTCTCGAAGCCGACGAGACCAGCTTCCACTTCGGTACCGAAACCAACATGGCCTGATTCCGATGCGCCCAAGCCCTCGAACCAGCCTACGACACCGAAAACAACACCTTCGATGCCAAAAACTACGCCAAAGGACAATGTAACACCTCCTAAGGCTAAAGATAAGTAGCAACCTTGTCCGAACCAAAAACATCGGCGCCGACAAAGGTTCCACAAGGAGAATAACTTTTCCAACCAGATCCCCTGCAAAAGAAGATCTACATTGACCCAAAAACAGGTGCTGTATCCACTATACCACACAAGAAGAGGAAGGCAGATACAACACCCACACCTGTAGTACCTGCCAAGAAGAAGGACTCTGCCACATCTCCTATGCACCCTTCTTCTCCTATACTTCCTTCTCCTTCATCCCCTGTTCCTCTTAACATTTCATCACAGATTTCTCCTCCACATTCTCCTACTCTGTCTTCACACTCACCTCAAAATGATGATGAGCATAGTCTAGGGAGAGGGATAGACCCAGATGAGCCTTTCCCATACCCTTTAGATGATCCAGACTGGGAGTATCCAAACCCACGGGATGTACCAAATATTCCTGACCCACAGTTATACCCATCAAAACCTTTTCCCCCAGAAGATAACATTGGTTTTGGGCACCTATTGAACAGAGCTGCCTTTCACCATGGGGTCACTATGCATTCTGATGAGGCAGAGGAAGATTTTCTATTAGTTACATTTGAATAATCGCAAAGTTCTGTTCAAATTCTTCCTATGATCAAAGGGGCCATCAAACATGCTCCAGAGGTATTTAAAGACCCTGTACGTACTAGGATCCTAAACCCTAGAATTGAGAAAAAATGTAGGCCTGCACCTGAGGATTCTGCCTACATTAAAGGACAACTATCATTAGATTCACTATTTGTATCAAATGCTAGGAAAAGGGCAAAGTCACAAACGTCAGGTGAGGCACCCCCACCTGACAAAGAATCTAAAGTTATTGATGCTTCAGGCAAAAGAATAGCTGCGCAAGCTACTAACATTTGGTGTATAGCTAACACACAAGCCCTCCTTTCAGGATATGACAGGGCTCATTATGATCAGTTAGAGAAACTACTAGAACATCTACCTGACCAATATAAAACGCAGGCAAACGACCTCATACAAGAAGGCAAGCTCATTTCCAATGACTCAATCAAGTGTGCACTTGATGTGGCAGACACTGTGTCTAGAGCTGTGAACACTAGTGTCCTACTTAGAAGACATTCGTGGCTACGCATTTCAGGATTTAAATAGGAAGTTCATTTTAAATCAACCATTTAATCAAAATCAATTGTTTGGACCAGAGGTAGACACAGCACTTGAAAAGATGAAGAAGGATACACATACTGCCAAATCTATGGGAGCTTTACCGTCCACACAAGCTAAAAGTTCCTTTTGTCGCTCCTTCTACAAAGGAGGCTCCAAACAGACTGGAGCAGTCAAAACAACATCCTTCAAATCTAACACACAAACATCCTCTAACCAAGGTTATTTTAGAGGAGGATATAGAGGAAACAACAACAAAGGAAGAGGTCGGGGTAACAACAATAATCGAACCTCTTCCACCACAAAACAGTGACTTTCCTCTTCTCCCCCAACAGCATTCAACTCCTGTGGGGGGCAGATTAACACTGTTCCTACCTGTCTGAAATTCTATCACAACAGACAAGGGGTAAGACAAATTATCCAGTATGGCTACTGCCTGGAACTTATAGCAACCCCTCCACACATACCACCCAAGCAGCCTCTAATGTCTGCAGAACACCTTACTCTGCTCAAACAAGAAGTCCTGTCACTTCGTAAAAAGGATGCAATAGAAATAGTTTCTTCACAACACCAAGGAACAGGGGTTTACTCGCTGTATTTTCTAATACACAAGAAGGACGGGACACTAAGACCAATTTTCGACCTCAGGCCCCTCAATCATTACATACAATCAGATCATGTTCATATGATCACTTTACAACAAATGCCCCATTGCTGCAACAAGACGACTTCCTTACAACACTAGATCTAAAGAACGCCTACTTCCACATTCCTATGCATCCATCTCACAGGAAGTATCTGAGGTTTGTACTGGAAGGACAGCATTATCAATTCAAAGTCCTTCCATTCGGGGTAACAACTGCACCAAGAGTGTTCACAAAGTGCCTAGCAGTAGTAGTAGCAGCACATCTCGGAAGACAACAGATACATGTCTTCCCATATCTAGACGATTGGCTCATAAAAGCCAAGTCATTCAATCAGTGTGTCCAACACACATATCAGACAATTCAAATATTGCACGACTTAGGGTTCACAATCAACTACACCAAATCGCACCTACAGCCCTCTCATGTACATCAATATTTAGGGGCTGCAATAAACAAGTCTACAACTCTAGCGTATCCCAGTCCAGCAAGGATACAGAGCACTCAAGCCTTAGTCACAAAGTTTCAACATCAACACTCTCTCCCAGCCAGAGTGTTCATGAGACTAATAGGCATGATGGCATCTTGCATCTTTATTGTTCCATATGCAAGACTGCAAATGCGTCCATAGGAATGTCTAGCACAATAGTGGAACCAGGCTCAAGGGAAACTAACAGACCTGCTGTTAGTAGACAGCCGCACACATCGCTCTCTGCAGTGGTGGAACACCAAAAACTTGACAAAGGGGCGGCCGTTCCTCGAACCTGTTCCACAAATAGTGCTCACAGCAAAAGCATCTCTCACAGGATGGGGAGCCCATCTCCTACATCATACAACTCAAGGACAATGGAACATTCAACAAAAATTGTTCCATATCAACCATCTAGAGCTGCTAGCAATATTCTTAGCACTCAAAACATTACAAGTACAAAACAAGCTGTATTAATCCGGACGGACAACATGACAGCTATGTATTATATACCAAAACAGGGGGGGACACGCTCTCTACAACTGTCCAAGCTTGCACAGAACATTTGGAGATGGGCCATTCCACAAAATATATATCTGCTAGCAGAGCACCTTCCAGGAGTTCACAATCAGATAGCCGATCTGTTGAGTCGGCAGACACAACAAATTCAGGAATATGAACTACATCCGCAAGTTCTTCAACCATTTTTCCACAAGTGGGGTCATCCAGACATAGATCTGTTCGCCACACACGAAAATGCAAAATGCCCAACCTTCGCCACCAGGTTTCCACACCTGCTGTCCAAGGGTAATGCGATATGGATGAAGTGGTCAGGCAGATTTGCTTACTCTTTTCCGCCACTACCACTAATACCATTAGTAGTACGCAAGCTCAGACAACAGTCTCTCAAATAAATCCTGGTAGCTCCCACATGGGCACGCCAACCGTGGTTCACCACACTGTTAGAACTCTCTCTAGTTCCACACCAAAAGTTACGACTGGCACCCTCCCTGCTAACGCAGAACCATGGAGACATCAGACATCCAGACCCAAATCAACTGAATCTGGCGATCTGGCTCCTGAAGTCTTAGAGTTTGGTTATCTTAACCTACCACCAGACTGTATGAACATCATTAAAGAGGCCAGGAGGCCACTACCAGAGCTTGTTATGCTGCTAAATGGAAGAGATTTGCCATTTATTGCAACAATAACCAAATTGATCCCCTGGATGCTTCTATCCAGAATATCATTTGCTACCTTTTACATTTACAAAGGTGTAACTTGGCATATTCATCCATACCCCTGCACCTTGCAGCAATTGCAGCATATTTACATAACAGACATCTGTCTCTTTTTAGAGTACCTGCTATTAAAGCATTTATGGAAGGATTAAAAAGAATCCTTCCACCCAGGTTACCACCTTCTCCAGTGTGTAACCTAAACGTGGTTCTTACAAGGCCAATGGGACCCCCTTTTGAACCTTTATACAAATGTGAACTGCAATTCCTCACATGGAAAACAGCTTTCCTTATTGCTATTACCTCTCTTAGAAGAGTAAGTGAGATACAAGCTTTCACAATACAAGAACCATTTTTACAGCTACATCGTAACAAAGTGGTTCTAAGAACTAATCCTAAATTCCTTCCAAAAGTCAATACTCCTTTTCATTTAAACCAATCTGTAGAGTTACCTGTGTTTTTCCAAAACCCTGACTATGTAGCAGAAAGAGCTCTACAAACACTAGATGTTAAAAGAGCTCTTCTCTACTATATAGATAGGACTAAATCTTTTCGAAAAACAAAACAATTGTTTGTATCTTTCTCTCCACCTCATAAAGGCAACCCCATCTCTAAGGGTGGAATTGCAAGGTGGATTGTAAAATGTATACAAATATGCTATCAAAAAGCAAAACGTACATTAACAGTTCCTCCTAGAGCGCACTCCACACGCAAACTAGGAGCCTCAATGGATTTCATAGGGAACATCCCCCTAGAAGACATATGCAAGGCAGCAACATGGTCTACAACACACACCTTCACTAAACACTACTGTGTTGATGTGCAAGCCAAGCAGCAAGCTGCAGTAGGCCAAGCTGTCCTTAAAACTCTCTTTCAAAATACTGCAACAGATACAGGTGACCACCGCTAGGGGAGACACTGCTGCACAATCGATGCAAAAGTGTACTATCTGCAGCTCATATGCCTCGAACGGAAAATGCTACTTACCAGTATGCATCTGTTCTTGGCATGTAGAGCTCCCCGGGACTTGTTTCTGTTCTAGTTTTATCTTACTTAGATGCACACGCATGGACATCTTTTTCTTTACTTCTACTAACTCCAACATTTCCCATCATGGCAAAAAACAATCTAAGGATGGAGCCGATGCCCATGCGCACTACCGTCCAAGGGAGGAGTCACCTATCTCGTGACTACAAAAGAATTCTTCCAAGACGACGACAACATGCTTTCATCCGAGTCCAACACCAGCTGGCGATCTAATGCAAAAGTGTAGTGATCTCCAGCTCTACATGCCAAGAACAGATGCATACTGGTAAGTAGCATTTTCCTTAAATTCATTATGGAACTCTTAAACCTTACTATGCAAAATACAGCTATTAATTTTCAACACAATGTATGTGGTTACTCGGTGATTAAAATGTCTAGTATCAGGCATCTTACAAAAGGTAGTATTTTTGCATTCAGTTTTCTTGTGGTTACTCTCCAATCACACACTATTCTGAATCTGATCTACTCTCGTAAGAATACATTTAATTGAGTTTTTCAGCCATTAAATCAGATTGACTTTTGGGCTTTTGATGAGTGCACATGCTAGAGCTCAGCACAGTGGCTAATCCTGTATTGCTATCCATACTTAATCTATCTCTTCCACAATGGCGCAAAATATTTAAATGTACTACTGATATCGTTGCTACAAAATGTAGATCTGGGTAGCCCGGTCAGCATTATGCCTAACCTGCAACTTCCAAAGGCAAACTAGATTCTTTAAACTCAACAGTAATCACTGTTAGCATCATATCTTGAAAATAAAACTGTGTTTGAGCACATGCAGGTTGGGTAGTTGAATAGAATCTGTAATGTCGCAATGTTAGACAATGAAAAATTTCCTAGCTAACGTAACGGAAAGTTTCAATTCTATTAAGGACTCGGAGGCGAGGATTATGCCTTCTTTCTCCACTTTATTCACAACAGCGAAGATAGAACAAAACTACATTTCCCATGAAACCCAGGGAGAATGTAGTTTAAACAAGAAAACCAGCAACACCTGGTAACAGCCAATGGCAACACAATCCAATGTCCAATCAGGGTCCTGGACACCCCTACATAGTCCTTTCACCGTGTCCTCTCTTCCTCTTTCTGAGCCCGTAGACAGCCACTCATCTCATCATCAGGCGTCCTGTTTGTTGGAATCCGAGCCTGAGGACAAGAGGAAACACATTACCAAGAGAAGCACAAAGGAAGCTTCATCCACAACAGGATAAGAATAAGCAAGTGAACAAACAGAAAACATCATAATAAGCAGAGAAGCATAGTACTTACTGTCATACGGGGAGGGATCTCCTCCAGGAGTCAAGGGCGGGATAATCCTCGCCTCCGAGTCCTTAATAGAATTGAAACTTTCCGTTACGTTAGCTAGGGAATTTTTCATTCTATGTCAGGACTGGAGGCGAGGATTATTCTTGTTCAAAGCTTGCCCACGACCAAGTTGGCCATATTCAAGATCGGTTTGAAATAAAACCTCTTGAATGTGGAAGCCGAAGACCAGTCGGCCGCGTTGAGGATATCCTCAAGACGAGCACCAAGACTAAACGCCTTCGAGGCCATAGCACCCCTCGCGGAGTGAGCTCCAAATTGGCTAAGGTTAATGCCTGCCTCCTGCATCACCCAACGAACCCACCTAGCATTGTTGGGGGAAGAGACTGCTTTAAAGGGTTTCCTTAGTGAAATGAGGAGCTGTCTCTCTCCAGGCGGACGGAATTCCTCCGTGGCCACTTCATAAGCCTTAAGACAATTTACCACACAAAGTTTTGGAGAGTCTGCAAATTGGGTATAGGAAATAGATCTGGTGTGACACTTTGTGCGCCGAAGCAGCGTAAACGTGACTCCCTCCGGAGAAAAAATTCTGCCAGAGATATCCAAAGCACGTACATCGGACACTCGTCTACAAGAAACGAGGCACAAGAGCATGGCCAGTTTTGCCGAAAGCTCTTTCCTTGAAAGATATCTATTGGACGGTCAAGACAGGAACAAATTAAGCACCATATTTCCATCCCACAGGGCAGAATAGCGGGGCTCCGGAGGCAACGACAGCCGGAGACCACGGAGCAACCGGCAAACCAACGGGTGTTCCCCCACTGGCGCCCCCGCCACTGGCAGATGACCCGAAGAAATAGCAGATCTGAAAGTGTTTACGGACCGGTAGGCCAGGCCCTCAGAGGCCAGCTGGGCCAGGAAGTTGACTACATGGACCACGTCCGAGCCCAGGGGATCGACACCCCGTCGCAGACACCAACGAGTCCATCGGAGCCAAGCCGATCTATATCTCTTGACCGTGCTGTCAGCCCAAGCTTTAGAGAAAAGGGACTCCGCTTCTCTCGAAAGGCCAGGGGTCTCCCAGCGACCCCTGAAATCCGCCACGCCACTAGCTTCAGAGAGCCTGTGGACACTAGGGGGTGAAGAGAGCCGCTCGGGCTCCGAAGAAGGGAGGGAAAGTGGAGGAGTAGGATTGGAAAATCCCAAGAAAGTTCCAGAAGAACCGGAAACAATACTGGAGACCTCCATAGAGGGGTGAGCAACACCAACTCCGCCGCCTGTCTGCGAACCTGCGCCGTCACTCTCGTGATCATTGCGAACGGAGGGAACGCATATCCCCGTTCCGTACTCCAATCCTGGAGAAACGCATCTGTCGCTGCCGCGAGAGGGTCCGGCCTCCAACTGAAGAACCGAGGAGTCTGGAAATCCAGCCTGGAGGCGAATAGATCCACCGAGAAAGGACCCCAAAGGTCGTTCAGAGTTTGAAACACTGAGCGGTCCAGGCGCCAAAGACTGGAGTCCTGGAAATGGCGGGACTGGAAGTCCGCTTCCAAATTGTCCCGGCCTGGGAGGTACTCCGCCGTGACTGAGACCTGATGGTCGAGGCAATATTGCCAAAAACTTGCAGCCAGGTCCGACAGAGCCTTCGACCTTGTGCCCCCCAGATGGTTCACATACCGAACCGCTGAGATATTGTCCATCTTGAGGACCACACAAGACTGTACTAAATCTCTCGTCCAGCACCGCACTGCGAAGGATCCCGCCAGAAGCTCCAAACAGTTTATGTGTAACTTCTGTTCTTAGGGAGACCACAATCCGCCTGTAGAAAGGTCTCCGCAGCGGGCCCCCCAACCAAGCCTGCTGGCGTCGGACTCTATCACCATGTCTGGCGCGGACCCGAAGATAGCTCTCCCGTTCCACGCCTCCATATGGTCCAACCACCATTGAATCTCGGCCCGAGCATCCGCTAACAAGCCGACTTTGTGGGAGTAAGGATACCCCTTCCGAAGGAAATATCCCTTGAGGTGTTGGAGAGCCCGATAATGAAGCGGGCCGGGGAAAATAGCCTGAATCGAGGCGGACAGAAAGCCCACCACTCGAGCCAACTGACGAAGGGAGATCAGGGGCCTGGCCAACACGCGGCGCAGCTCGTGACGAATCTTGGTCACCTTCCTGCTCGGAAGACTGAGCGTGGACGCCGTCGAGTCTATGACGAATCCCAAGAATGTAATGGTCTGTGTCGGCTGCAACAGCGATTTCTTCTCGTTGATCACAAATCCGAGATCCTGAAGTAGAGAAACCGACATCTGCAAGTGTTGCACCAGGCGGTGAGGGCAAGCCGCCATTAAGAGGAGATCGTCCAAGTAAACGATCATCCTGACCCCCTTGGACCTCAGAACCTCCACCGCCGGCTTGAGAATCTTGGTAAAACACCAAGGAGCCGACGAGAGTCCGAAGGGGAGAGAAGCGAACTCGTAGGTCCGGGAGTCCCAGATGAACTGAAGGAACCGCCTGTGGGGAGGAAAAATCGGGACCACCAGGTAGGCGTCCTTGAGGTCCAAGCGGACCATCCAATCGAAAGGCCTGAGGTGGTCCCTGAGAAGGTGTATCCCCTCCATTTTGAAGTGGCGATAAACGAGCCATTGATTGAAGTCGGAAAGGTTTATCACCGGCCTTTTCCCCCCCATCGGTCTTGTCGACTAAGAAAATGTTGCTGATAAAACCTCGGGGGTGCGGAGAGGTGTGAGTAATGGCGCCTTTGCGGAGGAGGGAGGAAACTTCCTCGTCTACAAGGAGGCTGTCCTGAGCGGAAAACTGGATGGGGCGCGGCAACGTGCGTTGTACCGGAGTCCCCTCGAACTCTATGTGAAAACCCCTCACTGTTTGCAGAACCCAAGCATCGCTCGTGATTGAAAGCCACACCCGAAAGCACCGTGCCAACCTCCCTCCTATGTCTTCTAGGGAAAAAGGGAGAACTCTCACCTGGGCTAGATTGTGCAGCTCCTCCACGATAACCTCGTCCTTTACCCCGTCTTCCACGAGTGGGGTAGAAGTTCCCGAATCGGGACTGGTCTTGATAGTTTCCGGAGCCTTTTTGAGACGTCTGGCGTTGTTGTTGGCGACCGGCCGAGCGGCCCCATCCTCGGCCGGCCCCGCGAAAAACACGGGGGAACATTTTCTTGATGGTTGACTGTGCTCGGTCCAATGACTGGAAAGTATTTACAAATGTACCGAGCTCTTTGACAAAAGGCTCGCCAGAAAGGCCCCCTTGTGCAACGGCTCCCGCCTCTGAATCTGCCAAATCACCCAACTTTGGGTCGATTTTGATAAGAAGAGAACGGCGGCATTCTGTAGACAGGGCGCAGTTTGCATTACCCATGAAAATCACCACTCGCTGAGCCCAGCCCGAAAGGGTTTCGGGGCTAATGATGGAACCTGATTCTTTAGCTTCTTCAGCCATATCCAGAATTTTGGTGATCGGCCCCAAAGCGTCCAGGAGCTTATCCTGGCACGCCCGTCAGGATCTGTCAATGCCCCTCTTTGGATCTCTAATAAACCTCTGTAGAAAGGTGCCCATTCTGGAATCAATCTCCGGGGT
The DNA here is from genome assembly GCF_964261635.1 of Lissotriton helveticus. Lineage (NCBI taxonomy): Eukaryota > Metazoa > Chordata > Amphibia > Caudata > Salamandridae > Lissotriton > Lissotriton helveticus. Next base: position 774,997,752 of record NC_136073.1, on the reverse strand, counting down.
AAGGGCCACTTTGTCATGAAAGGAAGGGTGAGGGCATTCTGCCCGCAAACAGTTGCGAGCCTCCTTCTCAAGAGGGCGACGGATGTGGGCGGCCACATAAGCCGCTACCTTATCGGCTGGGGTCCACTCCGAAGATCTAGGGTGCACGATATCATTGGGATCTAACATGTCAGACGTGCTAGGGGGCTCCTGGGATGTCCCGGGAAGGACGGGTGCCGATGGAGGGGGAACCTGGTCCTAAGAGGGGGAAGTTTGAGGAACTGACGAGGGAAGGGTAGGCTGAGGCCTGCTGGCCATAAAGGCCTGTCGCAATCTGTCAAAAGCATCCCCATCCACGCCCGATTCACGGGAACGCTTAGGCGGAGGGGAACCTAAGGACTCTTGGGGCGCCAGGGGCTGGGATGGAGCCGGGGCCAGCTGTTGAGAAAGTTTCGCAAACGCCTGGTCAATTTGGCGTGTCAACCTGTCTTCAAGGGGTGAAATGGCCTGGTCCACTGCTCTATAGACGGAGGTATCCACTGCCGCATAAAAGGCATCTCCCGAAGGCATGTCAGCCAGAGGGTCCGCCTCTGCATCCTGATACTCATCATAGTATTCCATTGGGGAGTTGAAGAAAAGGGGGGTATATCCCTGGCCCGGGCGGAAAAGGGCTCAACAAGGCTGGGTAGCAGCCCACACTTCAGGCAGCGGGAACGCTGTTTTATGGGTGCAAACCCCAGGGACTACTGGCTAAATTCGTTTCAAAAATAACCCTCTGAATGCAGGGTCCGGCTGGGTAACGTCCCTTTACTTTCTGTGCCCTTGAATACAGACCAATAGGCGTAGAGCAGCGAACGCTGCAGGTACAGGCTCCGCTAGTGCACCGAAAGTCAGTGGCAGAGCGTGGGCACGAAAACCTCGGTAAATGTATACACCGCAATAAACCTCAACGGCGTTCTGCCTCAGCCGGGGCTTCCCAACAGACGCGCGCGCGACGTTTAAACCTCCTCTGAGGAGAACAAACGTCACGCAGCGTCGTCCTCACACGTGCGCCCTCTAAGGGCCGGAGGACCAGGAGCCAAGCCAGTACACTGCGTAGGTACGGGAAACCCGTAACCGCGGCTCTCCCTCTCCCCGCGGAAGCCCCGCAGCGGGAGAGGAAGAAACAACGAAATGTTTGACACGAAAAACGGCGCGAAACCTGAAACGCGCAAGGGTAACAAACTGCATACACAAGGCTAACCAGAAGCCGCATACACCGCGCAAGCTAACACAGCAGCGCTTACAATAATTTACATAACCAAACCCTTAAAACGAAAATGTCAAGGGAAAGCAATGAGGTACTTATCTTGCTGTGCAACAGCGAAGAAAGAGGAAGAGAGGACACGGTGAAAGGACTATGTAGGGGTGTCCAGGACCCTGATTGGACATTGGATTGTGTTGCCATTGGCTGTTACCAGGTGTTGTTGGTTTTCTTGTTTAAACTACATTCTCCCTGGGTTTCATGGGAAATGTAGTTTTGTTCTATCTTCGCTGTTGTGAATTAAGTGGAGAAAGAAGGCATAATCCTCGCCTCCAGTCCTGACATAGAATTTGCACCTGGTAACTCATGATGGCACTACTAGTGCCTTGATCTTGCTAGATTTATCATTAGCTTTTTAGCCCATGACCACGGCGTCTTAATCAATCATTCCAGACAACTAGGGTAGAAGGTGTCATAGTAGGCTTGTATGCTTCCTTCCTTTCTGGAAAGTTACAAGCAGATCCCTGACCCTCAGAGGTCTGAGATTTTAACAACTAGTGGCCTCATTTAGAGTGTAGAAGTCATAATCTCCACCAACCTGATGGACTATCCCCTACCATATTTAGAGATCCCCACCAGCCTCGCAGAGATTTCAGTGCATTCTAAGGTGCCAGCACCACAGGGGTTCCTCATAAGGCAGTAAATGTTTGCTGAGCCATTACTGTAGTTCATGCAGCCGCTTAGCCAGCTTTTATGTTTTACAAAAACAAACTCCCAAAGCTGAGTTTGTTTTTGTAAAAAAAAAAATACTAATGACAGGGAGTTTTCTCCCAGGGTCTGTGACTCATTTATTTTTTTCTGCTCAGAACCGCCAGGCCTACTACCATATCCAACAAACTCTGAATGAGGCCCTAACAGCTGATGGCTTGCCACTCTGTCAGTCTCCCCAATACTTATGATGTTATACTTATTCGTTTCATCTGGTGCCATTGTTTCCTCTTCTGTATTGATGCAGGTTATGCCCAGATGTGGGTCCCTTGCTCACTTTGCCACTGGATTCAAGCTAGCCTAGCTGATATGGGATGTTGCCCCGAAACCGGTCCCAGGATGCTTGTTTCTGGTCCAGGGAAGATATGGCTTGGCAATTCAGGCTGGACTGTTCCCATGAGGCACAGGGTCAAGACTGATTTGCATATAGCTGTGTCTGAACTGAGGTGGCGAAGTGAGCTAAAGAATGATGATGGATTCAACCCAGATCTGTTACTGGGGGTGAGTGTCTGAAAAGTTTCAGCGCTCCGTTCATCATCTCTTTGTGTTTGCTTTGATGCAGATGACTACCAGATCATCTTCCATAATCTTCTGTAATTCCTAGAATGTATGATGGAGGTGAGTGCCTGGCTGGGTATTCATTGGCTTCAGTTGAACTAGAATCAGACTAAGGCAAAAGTTATGTGTGTAGGGTGAATCTCTGAAACTGTCTTCAAGCCTGTCAAACTGGGAGAGTGATCAAATATATGCTATCATAATATTATTGTCAGAATAATATCTGACATAAATGTATCGTCCTAAATATCGTTTACAAAAATATTGCCCCAGTAGAGTTAATAAACGAAAAATACACTGAAGTTCATGGTTTTTAAACAATATATAGAACTCTGTCTTTACTTCAGGCAGCATTTCTCTATATAACATTATTACCTACAACCTTCCAAAACTCAGAAGAAGTGGTATCAAACCTTGACTTTTAGATTAATGCTCACATCACTGACTATTTAATCATGTTATTGTCATTCTGCAGTGTTAGGAGTTTGTGGGAGCAAGACTTGACTATGGGATTTCTATGTATATTGGCCTCACAAAGATGATCTTTTATCAGGTCAAACTGATCCAGAATTCCGCAGCTAGTCAATGCTATTCTGAAATTTGCTTCTTTAAACTTTTGACTAAAACTTTACACTGGCTGCCTTGTTCTGCAGAGACCACTTTGAATCATGTGTATGACGAACACTGAAATATATTTGGAGCTTTTGGAAAATAAAACCTGCACGTATCTTCCTACTTCAGGCATTCTCTTTGCAGATTACTTTCTTCTTAATGTTCCATGAATTGGGAAACAGAAAGGTGGTGTTTTTATAATGTTTTTCTGCCACCAAATAAAAAGCTTTACCACTGCATTTAGGTTCAAATTAGTCTAAATTTAGGAATCAACTTAAAGTCTTGATGTTCAATTTTAACTTCCTAGGGTAACTACTCATTTGATCTTGCTCTTTGTACAACTACAGCTGAAGCCCTTCTACATCATCCTCCGGTTATCATAGGTATCTTATATCGAGAACTACAAAGTACAAATTCGTCCTCTGTAAAACTCACTAAATAAATACATGAACATTGAATTTCAAATCATGTAGTTTGCTCCAAGGTAACCTATAGTTATACCCTCCTCTTATGAGCCCCCACATTTTCTCCATGATTGGAAGATTTGGAACACACCAGATGTTTGACCTATCTGAATTTATTTAGTTATTGTTTCAGCTCACAGCCTTACAATATTTTAAGAATGTGCAATAGAAAAACAACTTAATAAAAGCAAGTGCACAGCAATCTATCAATTAATTCATCAGATATATTAAAATGCGTGTACAATGAGCTGCAAAAAATATGCATTTCCATCAAAGGCATACAACCTAAAAAGATATATACATTCTTCAATTGTAGTAAAGTACGAGTGGAGTAGAAAAGTACACATTACCATCAAAGTCAACATCTTAAGTGAGAGAAAAACGTATGCATAACTGTCAGTTAAAAAAAGCTTAATAACATTTGTGAAATATTTTGCTCCAGATCTGCCAACCCACCTAGAGAATAGAAGTGCACTGCATAAACATGGTACAGAATTGTTCAGTTTATGCAAGAGATAGCAGTGTGTTTGTAGGAAACAACCAGGTTCGCGGGCCTACCTACTTAAACATATACTTAGTGGAAGGCAACTCTCTCAGGCAAGGCCATATATCCTCACCATCTTGGATTTAGGCAGAGAGGGGCACTGTGATGGTTTTCTCGAAGGGCACACAGGAAATCCTGAAACAGGTGGTAGGGTACCCCTGGGAACGTTTACCCCATTTGTTAGGGTGGAAGCAGGAATCACCCACAACCTGTTGCTAGCCATAAATGTGGCATCTCTTGTTTACTCTATATTTTGAGCACTACTGAACCTGTGGAAACTCAGAAGAGAAATGAACCTTCTGTCTGTGACCTGAGAAGAGCCCTGAAGACTCAATTGTGTCCAGGAACAAGAAGTGACTCCAAGGGTCAATTGTCTGACCTCCTGTTCGAGGTATAGGAAAAATACAAGCTTCAAGAAGTCTTTTCTACAATTTCGCCACATGACCAGTTCCACCTGGCCCTCGCCTGGACCCTGCTGGTGGCCTCTGTTGGAGTGATTCCTGACCCCCAACTGCTGTTCCTGAGGTGCTGAAACATTCACTCTGGCTTGACTTTTCCTAATACCCCTGAAAACCTGCAAACTTTTTGACTCTAAAGAACTACAGAGTGGCAAACAAACCTGCCTAATTCATCAGACCATGTACATTGCCAATGTTCTGAAAATTCAGGTTTCTCCAGCTTTTAACTTTATTGTGCCGCCACATCCTCATGGGCTGGATCTTGTGGAAACGGTATCCAGCCTCATGGATCCCTCCTCTGCTACAACCTGCACCCTTGCCATGCTTGAAGAATCCGAGCTCCAAAAAAGTGACTAAGTACCTACAAAGAAATCTTGACTGAGCGAAGGTTCCAATGGTATCTTACCAGCAAGGGATTTTCTATGGGCCCAACATTGTGATTTCTCCCACTCTGAGCTTTCCCAGCAAAACCTTCATCTAATGCCTATGTGACCTCATAGCGCTCTCTTCAGCTACATTCTGCTTCATTGCCTAGCTGAATACTTTTGATTTCCATTTTGGAGGCTAAGTCCCATGCTAAAACCTCTGAAACCAGATCGGTCCTCAGAAGTCGAAGATGGTCCCAAAGCCCCTCCACCAATGAACCCACCAGAAAACTTGTCAAATTCTCTAGTAAGTGCTGCAGCGGGGGGGAAAGGGAAAGTGGATAAAGAGAGACTGCCTTGGCCCGGAGACTCTGGTTGCTTCTCTTCGTCTCCTCTACTTTGTTGGGAACTGGTTGTTTAGCATCTGCATTGGGAGAGATTAGGATAAACATACATGCCAGTAATCTAAATACAATTACATTATTTGTTATCTCTGCTCTAGGTACCCAGTTCTAACAAGGCTATAGCTCCTCTCTGTAGATTCTTGTATCTTTGTAATAAGAGATGTCCTCAAGCACTCAATTATTAGGAAAACATATGAGAGTTCAAACGTCACTGTTCATATATTCCCAGTTCAAAAATGCGAAGGATGGATTTCTTTAAGACTAATCCTGAACGAGTTATCTTGACTCAATACCTTGTGCTACTTGCTGAAATACTCCCACGAAGGTTGCGAGCAAAAGAAGACGGAAACTCAAAATGTGCTCACTAATCTTTTCCCTGCGCGCGCTAAACCTAAACTAACCTAACTACAAATTTCCTCACAGAAAATAAGCATAAAAGAACAATGTCTCCGACTGACGAACTGGCTTCCAAATAATGACGAAACTGGTCCTGGAAGCCTTCTTCTTTTCGGCGAAGATGAGAAGTCCTGAAATTCTCTGCACAAGAATCGGAACCGCAGCATGACGTATGAAGCGTCTCAAGCCACAGTTGAAGTGCGACGTTTCAAAGTTGCGCATTAGGTTTTTCCTCATCGGGTAGCGAGCGCAAGCAAGAAACACTAGAGCGTTAACCCGATTAGGAAATATAAAGCTGTCTATTTTCACGGAGCAACAGCGGCCATCTGTAAAACCTTAAGAAAGGTCTTAGAAAAGGGTGTGTGGAGTCTCTTCCAACGGGGGTATCTGGCTGCTTTCTTTAGGTTGTCACAACGTCCAATTCTTCTCTTTACAACTCTAACTCTCGCCACTGAGATCCTGACATTTTGGCCCTATTTTCTATTTATGCTAGATCTTAATATCTCCGTTTCCCCATTTTGACTTTCTGCCATTTTAAAAAAAAAATGATGTCCTATTTTTCTAAATTTGGGGGGTTTTATTGTGTTGTGTTTTTACATTATTATTGTTTTGATGCTGCAAACATACTTAGCACATTTTCTTCAAGTTAGGTCTATCTTCTCTTTGCCATAGCTACCCCAAATTGAAAACCAAGCATACCCTTTCACCACTTGGTCTCCAGGTAGTGGCAGGAAAGCAATCAAAGGCTCCTTTATAGAGGTGATGTGGTTTGGAAACTCAGCATTCAATAGCACACATAATAGTATTCAATGAATGTGAATCAGTGAGTTTACTTTAACAAATGAAAAGTAAGTAAACATGTTTATTGAGTGATTTCTTAAATTCTTTTCAAATACAACAAGCATTGGCATAGCCAATAGGTCTCGCCTTTGGGACATTATAAGTGTTTAGCCATACAACAGTTGATGTTGCACCAAGGATATTGTGCTGCATAATTAAATACTCATAAGGTCCTAAAAGCCAGACCTATTGGCTATGCCAATGCTTGTCTTTCTCATTCTGTCTCTTAACCCAAATCTCAACACAACGCAACATGATGTGATGTTATCTCTTCCGACACAACAAATGCCAGCACATGCCACTTATATGCGAAAACGATCAGGTCAGGCGTACCATTTCCCGGTGGCTGTGCGCACTTTTTTATTTGAAACAAAAAGTTCCTTTTCCAAGTTAATAACACATTAAATCAATAAATGAGGCTGTGAGCCCCTTTCATCAGCTCTTTAAATCATCAATTTATTTTCAAAAGATGTATTCTCGTTTTCTCTTCAATCAACGAAAATGCATCAATAATCCATTTTATGTTGCTCCATATGTTTCACAAACCAATGCATTTCGGGTCTATACATGGACCCTTCTTCAGGGGCCTAAAAAATAATGAAACAATACAAGTCTTATCAGTCCGTTATCCTAATGTAAACAGTGTACCACATTAGTTTACATTGACATGATGAATTCATTGTAGATCAATCTTCTGAAATGAACATGATTAAACATTGCAGTGTATTATATCACATGAAAAGCACATAAATTACCAAAGTTGTATCAAAGTCCTGAGATTATGTCTATCCTCTAAAACAATATTGTTTGCCATTGTCCCCCATGCCTACTTCTATTGTCGGGTAACAAACTCTAACTCATGTTATTGCCTTTTCATACAGCTATAAATCTGCGAGATGGTTTCTCAACCCAGTTACGGGTTAAACACGTTACATCTGCCATCAGTCCCCTTAAGAAAAAATCAGTGAATGTACAACACTCTTTCTATCTGCTTGTGACATATAACAAAAAGAGTTTTCATCATTCTATAAGAGTAACTGACCACCCGCATGGCCGCTCTGATCGTGAACTGCATTAAGCGAATGCGCTTTCAAAACGAAAAAACGCTTAGCGCGTCTCCTAATACTGCATGAATGCAACTGGCAGACCGCGTGGTGGCTCCAGCCGGAAACTATGTTTAACGCATAAGCTTCTAAAACTCAAAGCGAGCTTGCCGCAGTAATTTACAATGTGAAACGGGATTCCGTATTTTCCGTCACTGTGTATGTTCTGGTTAACAAATGCCGTTACCAGTGAGTTTGTATAAATACGTACTGCATGGCGCTCGACGTACCAATAGTTGAATAATTCAGAACATTTGATTAATAAGTGTGCACGGAGAAACACTATGTGCTGCATATATGACACGTGCCACTTCTTTGGCTATAACTCCGTTAAAAATATGTAATGAGGAAAACTACCCTGTCACCCGTCGTGTAACACATTTGAGTATCAGTAACTTACTGAATATCAACCTCAAATAACCAGTTTCCGTGGGATATATTTCTCAGTCATTTCTGTAAACCATAAGGGACAAGATTGTCAGTATACTGGTTCCACTAAGCTTCAACATACGTATTTACAATTGCGCAACTGACCTGATATATTTCTGTGCTCCAATTTGCTTTTGTCTTGCACATGTATCTGTAGATAAAAAAATATTTCCCAAGTAAAATCACTAACATGACTACTTCCCTTTTAAGTAGCATATCTGATAGAAACTACTACCTGCAGATTCCTTAACGTAGAATTATCCCCAGGCGTGAGACTGGATCCGGAAAAAAAATTGGCCTGCATCCCTGCACACCGAGGGTAGGACGGCATCACGCGGCTCCGTCCAGGCGTCGCCCGCGTATATGACATCAGCGAGGTCACATAAGTCACACCCTGGCGCGCCTACGTCAGTTTTTTCCTTTTCCACGTGCAATGGGGATCCGGTTCGTGCTCTGGACCTATTTAGGCTCCTTTTTTCTCTTGATCTTAAGTGTGTGTGTACAGTGTGCCGATGCCTTCGGGTTTCAAAACTTGTTCGTCTTGTGGATAATTGATGTTGACGATGGACCCTCACCTCATTTGCATGTGGTGCCAAAGGTTGAAGCTGAATTCCAGGCGGGAGCGCCAGATGAAACTTCTTTCGGCTCGCATGTCCAGGTCGGCCTCGTCACCTCGCTCGACTTCTGCGGAAGGCTTTCGGAGCGGCCGTCGTCGTCCTCCTTCCTCTCCGGTGCCGCAGGAGCGTCGCTCCCCTGTCAGTAAGTGTTGCAGTTTGTCCCCGAGGGCTGGTTTCCGGCCTGTTGGGGACGTGGGCTCTCCGCAGGTGATGCGTCCCCCTATCCACTGATCCCCAGGGAAGGGGCGTCAAGAGCCCAAATGGAGACATATGCGGCGGATTTACAGGCCTCGCTGGCTTCTCCTCTTCCTTCCCCTCCTGGGACGTCGGCGGATCCCTTGCACTCTGTGGGGCCCTCTGCGGCGTCGCCGACTGGTTCGGCCCCAGGCTCGGAGGATGTGGTGCCGCTGGGGTGTGGCCCTTCGGGGTCCCTCCTTCGGTACACGGCGCTTCTGCTTCACCACAAACTCCTGCAGGAGTCCCTGTGGTGTCGCGGGAGGTTGCTGGGGCTCGGGTCGCATCCCCGAGCCCCACTCGGCCCTTTCGACAGGTGGTGGTTCTGTCTGAGGCTGAGAGGACACCACTCCGGCGCCGGCGGCTGCTGGCCTTGGCAGCCTCACAGGGGTCGCCAGACCCCTCTCCTCCCGTTATGGGTCGAGGCTGGAAGGGGGCCCCTCGCTTCTACCCGGGCCCTTCCCGTTCCGCCACGCAGGCGACTGCCTCGTTGGAGGTTGGGTCGGCCTCAGCGGCGCCACAGGGGTCGGCGAGCCCCTCTCGTCCCCCCATGGGTCGAGGCTGGCGGGGGACTCCTTGCCGGTCCCCGGGTTCCTCTCGGTCCTCCTTGCAGGCGGCTGCCTTGCCGGAGTCGGCCATGGCGCCGCCATGGGGGTCGGCGGACACCTCTCGTCCCCCCATGGGTCGAGGTTGGCGGGGGGCGCCTTGCCGCTCTCCAGGTGCTTCGCGTTCCTCCACGCAGGCGGCTGCCTTGTCGGAGGTTGAGTCACGCCGTTCCGGCGCCATTCCTTGACCACCTCTGCTCCAGCCCCACCCCGATCCCGGTGCCATGTGACAGGGCGGAGGCCTGTCCGGCGTCTCCTGTGGTGTTGGACGACGACGACGCCCTGCTCCAAGTGGCGGACTCTACAGCACCGGACAGGCGTCAGGTCGTGGATTCGTCCTCGAACGCCTCCTCTTCCCCGGAGGTTGGGTGCCTACTGGTGTCGTCCTCGCCGGAGACGGGCCGCCACGTAGTGGCTTTTCAGCAACGTCTTTTAAAGGCTGCTCCGTGCCATCGCCGCAGTTTTCGCCGGAGGAACCACAGGTCCCCCTCTCTTCGGTGCCGCTTTCTCCTTTCCGGGTCTGGCCCTTTTCCGCTCCGCTTGGCGGATGGCTGTCTTAGTTTACAATCGTCGCCCACAGAGGAGCTGCTTTTTCCGCCGCTGGGCCCTACGGAGGCGGGTGCGGCCTTCGCTTGCACTGTTTCCACAGCTGTGGCAATTTTGCTCATGGGAGATCCTGCTGCCCATTTCCCCGAGGATCATCTTTTGGAGGTCCTTCACCAGGGCTCTGGTGGGAGGGAGCTGGGCTCCCTTTTGAGGGTTGGCTCCATTCTTCTCTGACGGGGACTTGGGGCGCCCCGCCATGGGGGATCCGGTGCCCCAACACCTTCTGCACCGGCACCTTCCGGTGCCACGTGACCAGGCGTGTCTTTCCCCCCACCCCGCTGCCAGTGGGCCCCTGTTGCAGACCACCTTTCCTTCCCTGCTGTCGCTGTTGGCTCCTCCTTCCCGGGAGGCCCGTTGGCTGGACTCTTGGGGACGCAAAATGTTTGCTTCGACCAGTGCAGCTCTGTGGGCCCTTAACACCTTGTGTGTGTTGGTTAGGGCCACATCTTACGTGTTGGACTCGGCTTCTTAGGAGGGTGCGGGTGTTGACCTGTGGCACCATGCGTTGGATGGCCGGGAGCTGGCGGCGTTCATTCTTCGCTCTTCTCTGGACATTTCGGTGGTGCTGGGTCGAGCCATGGCTTCTTCGGTGGCCCTTCGCCGCTATGCTTGGCTTCGGGACAGTGTGTTCCCAGAAAATGTGCTGGAACGGTTGGTGGATCTTCCTTTAGATGGCACCCTTTTGTTCCACGCTCCAGTGGACTCAGCCATCCGGAGGTTCTTGGCGGGGCTTCGGGCTCCTCCTCCTCCCTCTTCTCTCCCTCAGTGACCGGTAAGTTGGGCTACCTCTTGATGATGCTCCTCCTTTTGGGCGAGTTGCCCTCGTTGTTGTAGTTATATGTGCTTTATGGCCACTCGAGACCTCCTTGCTGAGGCTGTGGTTCTGTTGGCTGCTGGACGGTCCTTCTTCACTATGTGTGTTTTTGCTTGGTTTACCAATACCAGGTTGGCCCTGAGATTAGGCCTCCTGTTTTTTCTCTTGGGCTGCTTGATAAGCCTTCTGATGGGCTTTTTCCCCACAACCTTTTTCTGTTGTCCTCTGCTGCGGAAGTTTCTTCCAAAGAGGGTTCCCATGTCTTGGGACTTAACTTACCCTATGTGGGGTAGTGGTAGCTGTTATATAGCTTATGCTGTGCTGGGGAGTTGTGGTCGCCTTCGGGTCGCTGCGCTCCATGGCATTCATGTATGTTGCAGGTGCTATTCCCATTGCTGGATTGGAATGCCTTGGTGGGGACCCTGGGGTATCTTCCCCGGGGCTGCTGCGCTGTTCGCTAGGTCTGACCTGCTGTCTGCGGCCTGGCGTTGGGGCTCTGGTTCTGCTTTCCTGGAGTTGTGTGCGCGGACCCCTCGCTGAGGTGTGTCCGGGCTCTTCTTCGCCTTCATGTCCTCTGTCCTGGGGGCTGAGATGATTTTGTGCTCCTCTTTCTTTCAGGCGCAGCCTGGCCGGTCTTCCGGGGTATTCCGGGCTATTCTTCCTGCTTTCTTGCTGTCTGCGCCATTCTGTCTGGTCTGTTGCCTTCCGCCTGTGGTGGGCTTGCCTTCTTTTCCCTCTTCTCCTTGGACCCTCTAGGGTGTTCTTCTTTCTCTTCCTTGCCCTGGAATTGGGTAGAGGTTCTGTTGCCTTGTAGGGGCGTGGGGTGCTTCGGCCTCCCCAGACCTTGCCTGGTTCCTCTGCTGAGTAAGAACGAGCTTCCTCTTTCTTCTTTTCTCCTCCCCACACCCCTCTTTGGGTTGGTGGTGTTTTGCTTGTGGGTGTTCCCACTTGCCTGGGAGGCCAAATCTCCTCGCCCTGTCTGTTGGACTGTTCCCCTGTGGGGCCCCCTGTTATGTCCAGGCTGATGGGGTCCTTCGCTGACCCTCCTTACCCGGGGTATGGCTGGGGTATCTATTCTACGTTAAGGAATCTGAGGCTGGTAGTCTCTATCAGATGCACGAGTTACTTACCTTCTCCAATGATGTATCTGGTAGAGAGGATTCTAGCCACAGATTCCTTCATTGCCCACCCTTCCTCCCCGTTCTGTGAGGACCTTTGGCTTTGCCGTCTGCACTCGCCTCCTGGTGGGGGATATATCTTTTGTGAGTGCATTCTTTCTTCTCTTGACAGGATGGTTGTCTTGTTTCTGTTCCTTTCCTCCTCTAGTGGCGCTTTGGAGGATGGGTCTGGGTACTCCTGTGCCCCTCTGCTCTGGTTATTCCAGGATTGAGGCTTGCCTTTCCTCTCGTCCCTTCCCTCTCTCCCTCTTTGTTACTAAAGGTCCTGGCCCTCTGCTAACCTCTGGGTTGGGGTCATTTGGTCGTGCCTTCCCCTTTGATCCTTTGGGGGGATTGTCGCACTCTGTGCTGGGGTTGCCTTGAAGCGTTGTCGTTCCCTCTTTGTCTTGGAACTGGTGCCCCATCGTTGTTCTTGGTTGGGGATGTAGTCCTGATACATGTTGTCATGACATTTTGCATATGTCCTTGTCTCAAAGGGGCGACTGTCTACATACTAGCAGGGTGGCTGCTCAGTGCTGTGCTTTGTTCTTTCTCCCTTCCCTGCCTTTGGGTACTGCAGTGTTGGCACTGCTCCTTATGGTGTGGTTCATCACCATTCCTTTTTCCATCTCTTCTGTTCTTTCGCACACTGTTCCCATACTCCCACAGTTTTGTCTGATGGCTCCGCGTTGTGGCGCGGAAAAGTTCTCCGATGAAAACTGACGTAGGTGGGACTTATGTTACCTCGCGGACGTCATGTACGCTGGCGACGCCTGGGCGGAGCCGCGTGATGCCGTCCCCCCGGCGTGCAGGGATGCTGGGCAAAAAATTATTCTGGATCCAGTCTCACGCCTGGGGATAATTCTACGTTAAGGAATCTGCGGCTAGAATCGTTCCTACCAGATACATCATTACCGAAGGTAAGTAACTCGTACGTTAGACAGCATGCAATCCAGTGTAGCACACTAATGTAGAGAGTGATTAGTTTGGATATTTAGATAAAAACGAGTGCATTATACACTTTTCTTACCATTAATTTACTAATGAGCTTCTAAACAAGCTGTCCAAAGTTTTGTTATTTGTGTTGTCCCTAGCTCAGCAAGACCTTGCTTTAGACGCGTTTAAAGGGCTCCTGTCAGTTCTTTTTTTTTTTTTTTGCAGGACCAAATCTGCTACACGTTAGCTAACAAGCAGCCCTCTGATGGCTTACGCTCGCATTCTACCAGAGCCAACGCTTCTACCTCTGGGTTGGCACATAATGGCCTGTCCTGGACATTTGCCGGGTGGCTACGTGGGCATCACATAATACGTTCACAAAGCATTACTGTCTAGACGGGCATTTGGCTCGTTTGGTCCTGCTCGACTTTTTTGGTTGTAGCCAGGTCACAGACCCGCCACCCGTGATACTGCTTTGGTATCTATTCAAAAGGGAGAAATCTGCTCTTGGAAATCTCTATCAGAAGAACAAGGTACTTACCTTTAGTAATGCTGTTGCTGGTACAGACTCTTATCTAATTGCTGATTTCTCACCAACCCTCCCACCTCACCGTTCCATCAATTGGTCTCATCACATAAAAAGATCCCAAATTAGTAATTTGCACACTGGTCACGACTATTCTGATTGGCTCTGTGTCTGTGGGCGCTGAAGTGCGAAGAAAGCAACTGACAGCACGCATTGGTGGCACCTATATAGTCCTGCATACAACACATCCAGCGCGGAGCAGCACTGACACAAAGTCACTGGCACCACCTGTTGGTGCGCAGGGGTGCTGCAATAGATTTTCCACGTCCAATCTGGCGCCTGGGAATACTCAAAAAGAGGAGGAATCTGCAGTTAGATAGCCTCAGCCAGAGAGAACGTTACTGAAGGTAACGTGCTCCGCAAACTCAATTCTTCCATTAATTATGACTCCATCTAAAGTTTTGAGAGACTGAAGCCAAAATGTGTCACTTTTGTCAGAATTGTGATTTCTTGGACATAGAGTTTCAGGGATTTTCCATGTTTCTTCTAACTCTTAATTACTATTGATACTCAACATGACTGTTGAATTGGGCCATTTCTCACCAGATAAACATTACGGTGGAACATCTGCCTGGGTTCCAGAATGATCAGGTGGATGCAATAATTCGACAGCTTTTGGATTGTCACAAGTGGGAACTAGACCAGAAGCAGGTGAACTGCTTCTTCAATTAGTGGGGTCGCCCCATGATCGATATGTGTGCTACTCCGAGCAACAGCAAATGCCTGGCCTTCACAAGCAGGTTTTGGCATCCAGGGACAAGGGGCAATGCTCTTTCGATCTGTTGATCCAAGATATTTGCCTACTCCTTTCCCCTGATCTCCAGGGTGTTGATGAAGGTCGAGATAGACCATGATACTCTGATCCTCATGCTCCGGCATGGCCACACCAATATCGGTACAGCAGCCTGCTGCATTTATCAACGTGTCCAGCAATTCCTCTGAAAAGGCATTCCAGGATTCCTCCCAGATATTATAGAGAGATTATCCATCTCAATCCCACGTCACTGAATTTGACAGCTTGATACTTGACCACTTAGTTTGGCCATTTAAATCTGTCCTAAGAGTGTAGAAATATTTTGGTGCAGGCTCGAGCTCCACCAACCACAAAGAGCTAAAAAGCCAGGTTGTAGCATTTCTGTGGATGGTGTGAGATAATGGTCATCATCCATTGAGTCTGAAACTTCATCAAATCCTTCCGTATTACTTGAGTCTAGCAAATAGTGGGCTTAAATACTCTTCAGTCAGGGTCCATTTGGCTGCAATCTTGAGCTATAGGAGAACTGAGCAGTCAACCTGTTGGCCCAAAAAAGATCATAAAACACTTAATGAAAGGCTCTTTAGGCATTCCTACCACTTTGACAGCAACCAGTTCGATGGAACTTAAGTGTCCTCAGTCAATTGATGCTGCCCCCTTTTGAACCTATCCATAAGGCACATTTAAAATTTGTTTCATGGAAAATGGCAATTCTTCTGGCCTTGACATCTGCAAGGAGAAAGGAAGAAATTCAAGCGCTCACAGTCCAGGAACCTTCCCTTAGGTTTGTAAAAGACAAAGTAATTTCGAAAAACAATCCAATGTTTATTATACCCAAGGTTCATACTGACTTTCACGTAACTGAATCGGTCATTCTTCGATCTTTCTTCCAAATTCGTCTATATCAGCAGAAAGATACTTTCATTAATTAGACCTGTGTAGATGCCTTAAGTTCTACACAGATGAGAAAAAAGACGTGCACATTAGGCCAGCTGTTTGTGTCTTTAAGACAGCCACAGGCAGGTCTCCCCTGTCCAATCAAAGGATAGCTTTGTGGCGCTCAGCCTGTATTTCCTTCTTTCAGGCCAAAGCTAAGAGCCTACTCCAGGGAAGAGTGAGGGTGCATCCCACCAGGAGCATGGCATTAAATGCGCACTGTATGCTGGGTTGTCCTTCAAGACATCTGCCTTGCATCCACCTTGAAGAGTCGGCACATGTTCACAAAGCATTACTGCCTAGACGTGGGTGCAGAAGCTGATGTTGCTGTGGGGACAGGAAGTTAAATAAACTGTTTCGGTAAAGGTGTGCCTGCTACCCGCTTTTGTTACACATTATATTGTATTCTGCTTGCTATTCTGATTCAAGCATGTGAATATATAAAAGATCCAGTGTTGGAGAAGAAATGAGTTACTTATAAATCCATTACTTCAGAATGTATATCTTATATATATTTACATGCAACACTCCCTCCTCGCCGGTCAGAGACTAAACTGATATTCTCACACTTGTGCTTTGCAATCTGAGCTGTGGTGGTCTCTAGGGGGAGTAGGAGATCTTAAGCTTCCACCTCATTGGCTGACGTTTGGGTGCTTTCAAATGAGGTGGATGTGCTACTAAATGTACACTGTTTCAGGCCTATGGCCATTTTTTTACTGTGTGTTTAACAGTGTATGCGCCTATTTTAATGTACCCGGGATTCCCAACATGATGACTGGGAATGATTTAAGCATGTGAATATATAAAAGATGCCAATGTTGGAGACCTGGAGTTACAGGTGAGAAACTGATTTCCACTGAGGTGGGGGTGCTTTCACCCTCAAATTTCTATGGGGTAAAATAGTAATTTTAGCAGTAGAATTCTTCTTTTTAAGGCCATTCTAGCCAGAATCTTCAACCATTGTAACTTTTTTCACTAAAGCGGTGCCTACTAGAGGTAGGCTAAGATAGGCTAACTTTGCAAATTTAAGAAATTGCAGACTTGGTACTTCTCCACATTCATAGCGTATATATAATGCACTCAACCTTAGGAATAAGCTTGAGAGTGCATGTCTAAAAGTAAATGCCTTCCTTTGATGGTCAATAGCAAGAACACGTCTGCCTCTGATCCAAATAGAACGTTTCAACAACAAGCTGAAATTAGACTTGGAAAGCAATGCCCCAGTGAAGAAAAGGTGTTTAGGCACTTGTACAAGAGGCATTGAATGCATTGTATTTTGAAGATCTTATGCACCTGATTGACTGAACATAAGTGATTGTTTTATTTAAAGCTTATGAGGTTGTTTGGTGCTCATGAAATATAGTCGCCGAGCCCAGCCTTGACCCAAAAGCAACTTAGATGTTACATTATGACTTCTTTGTATTTTCTGACTGTATGATGTTAAACCAACATTTATAGGTGATTAATTCTTTTTTTACAACCCTGTTCTTCGGTTCTTTTTAAAGAGATTGTTTGATTTTTAGGCTGCAGTGATGGTCTTGGGAAACTGCTTCCGAACACTCTAAAGGCCACGAAAGCTTGCTATGCTGTTCCTTTGGAAATGCGGTAATCTGATATGAAATATATATATATAACTGTTTTTGTTTGTTAGAGCTGCTGTCCAAGTTATTTAATCTTTTAATGTTCGAAGACTGAGCCTGATACATAAGCTTACACCTTTGCTCTTTCCAATTTTCAACCATATTGATACCATGCTACCTAGTGGAATGACCAGAAACTGCCTCTGTGGCTCATGCTTTGGAGCTTTCCCTGCCTGTGCACACTTGTGTCCTTCATACACTCCTTTTTCTTTTATGTTAAACTTATAGAGCGCACTGTTACCCTGGGGTGTCCTGGCGCTATCTCCCTGATCTTGACCTCTCAGGTGGCAAGTTAAAACATGATGCCTAATTACAGAAAAGCCAGGTTATTACGGCCTCTCTGAAGGCCATCATATTTCGGGTGGCACAGGTTGTCAGAGGTAGGTCATTCAAGGCTGTAATAGTCCCTGTGAAGAAGCTTCTACTTCCCCATGACATTTTTTTCCCCTGGATACCACTAAAGATTTGCCACTAGATGATCTGAGTGTCCTATTGAGTACATACCATTTGAACTTCTGAGTAAAGTAAGATAGACCTATGTTATGAAGTGCCTTGTACGCAGTGCAGAGTGATTTAAACTTTACCCTATTCCTCATTGGCAGCCAGTAGAGTTATTGAATGACATTTCCCACCTAATCAAATTTGGGCGTGCAGGACAGAAATCTTGCAGCAGCATTTTGCAGCACCTGTTGCTTCTTCAGGTATTGCTGTAGATTCATGTATAGATTGTTGCAATAATCTAAAATGGCCAACATCAAGGCCGTTCTTACAGTTCTTTAGAGTTTGGGGGAATAAAATCTAGGATCCTTTTAATCTGGCTAAGAATGAAGAAGGTTGATGAAGTTAAGTCATTCACCTGACTGGCAAAAGAGAGCTTATTATCCAGTATTGGGGTATCTTTCATAGATTCACATGCCTGAATCATTCCCGGTCACCGAGGCGGGAGTCCCACGGTAAAAAATGCAAAAGCAGTGCCTTAGTAAAACAGTAGTAGGCTAAAGAAAAGCCCAAAAGGCCTAAAACGTAGTAGCCTATCTACCTCATTATATGAAAAGAACTAAAAAATTGTTCAAACCAATCAGCTACCAGCACCCTCTAGAACCTTCCCAGCAGAGGCAGTTCCCCTCAGATTTTCACCGCACGTCGTGTGGAAGGGAGTTTCCCTGAGTGCCTACTCAGTTTCTTCACCTCTCCATCAAAATGTCTGACAAGAAGGCTCTTTTTAGAGCTTGCAGGACCTGTGAGAAGAAGAGGGTACATGTGGATGATCAGCATAAGGACTGCATCTACTGTCTACATCCTAAACATGTTGTTAAGGATTGTAGAATCTGCCGGACCTTCCCTGCTAAAACTATTAGGGACAGGGAAGCAAGGCTGCTTTTGTGGTTGAAATCCTCGTCTGAGGAGGATGACAAGGCCTCAACATCGAGCAAGAGGGCTAGGTCTCATGACAGCTCTTCCAGTGAGGGAAGAAAGCATCACAAAGCTTCTCATGAAGTTTCTGACCAGTCACTGAGGTCTCCCAAACTACCCTCTGGGTCAACGCTGTCTCCACCCTGAAATTTCTAAAAGGCCTTCGCCCCCAGAACCGTAAGTAAAATCCAGGTCAAAACCCTTACTCTGGTTTCTTCTCATACGGTCTCTGTGACTTCTGCTGCTCCTTTATCTACGGCTACAGTCTCCACTACGGCTATTTCTTCGCCTATTGTGTCTTCTAAAATCTCCACTTCAAAGAAATCTAGTGTGGCGAAGGACTCGTCGACGAAGAGTTGATTATCTAAACCTCCGTCAACGACAGCGTCGGCATCGACGACAGTTCCCTCGACGAC
The DNA here is from genome assembly GCF_964261635.1 of Lissotriton helveticus. Taxonomy (NCBI): domain Eukaryota; kingdom Metazoa; phylum Chordata; class Amphibia; order Caudata; family Salamandridae; genus Lissotriton; species Lissotriton helveticus. The sequence continues at coordinate 774,978,878 of NC_136073.1, read as the reverse complement.
GAAGGTAAAGTCAACCTCTTCGACTTTGAGCCCGTTGATGATGACACCATCGATGAAGAGCCCGTCGACGGAGATCATTCCGTCAACGACGAAGAGCCCGTCGACGAAAAGTTTGTCAACCGCGATTCCACCAGTTTCACAGACTACGCCTATCTCCTACACTCACTTCCAATTAAAAACTTACCAGAGACATGATTACAGCAACATATCTCCTCTACGACCATCTCATATTCTGGAAACTTATGTTGAGGATGATGACTTTGAGGAAGATGATGAGGGACCGTTCGGCATAGCTCGCCACCCCTCTGAACTTGAAATAGAGTGTCAAGTTGATGAGGAGGAAGAGGATTACCAGGAACACTACTACCAGGAACACCTATCTGCCCCTTATCAAAAACCTCCCAGAAGGGTTTTGGATCAAGGAGAGACCAGTCATCTTCCTTCATTAATACGAGATCTGCAAGCCATGCTGGCGGATTACCGCCAAAGGTTTCCTTCAGTACCGTCTGATCTTGTTTTGCAACCCTTACCTACGGAAATACCAGTCTCGCTACTGCAGGTGGAGGTTGCTAGCTCTCCAACACAACCCCCTGGAGCAATACCTCAAGTGCACAATACTTCTTCCTCAGACAAGGAAGATGTCGAAGAGGGTGAATTACCCGACAATACTGGTAATGGCGATCCTTGGTATGAATATATCATTCCCATGCCTTCTCCGCGTATTCCTCAGCCATCAGATTCTCCCCCTGAGGACATCGGCGGTTTTCACAACCTGATGCAACGTGCTGCAACCAGATTTCAGTTGCTAGTCACTATAGAACACATGGATTGCTTCTTGCATGATTTTAAAGAAGAATACAGGGAGATAACAAGAGTGATTCCCATAATTGATTACATTTGGAATGAAGGATTACAAATTATGAAAACACATGCCTCTATACCTGCGGTTCTTCCGAGCATTGAGAAAAAGTACAGTGCTCCTCCGGATACTCCGTCTTGTCTGATAGGTCGTCCACGACCGGATTCAGTTATATCACAGGCTGCCCAACAGAGATCCAAAAATCCAGCTACGCCAATTTCAACACCGCCGGATAAAGAAGGAAGGAGGTTGGACTTGATAGGGAAAACATTTTCCACTAATGCAGCAGCCTCCATTAAAGCAGCGAATTCGCTGACCATTCTCTGTCGTTACGACCGCCAGATGTGGTCAGATTTGACAGAATTTATGGACCTTATCCCGGAACACTGTAGACAAGAGGCAAGAAAAATACTTTTGGAAGGGGAACGAGCCGCATCCGAAATTATAGACTGCGCTCTAGAAATTGCTAACACCAACTTTAGACAACTAGCCGGTGCTGCAGTACTTGGACGCCAAGGATGGCTTAAAGCAACATCTTTTAGGCCAGAGGTACAAACCAAAATCTTAGACATGGCCTATGACTGTGATTCCTTATTCGGAAAGCACATAGACGAGGCCCTTCTAGCCATTAAGACTGATACTGATACGGCAAAATCACTGGCTGCTCTCCAATACAAGCGTGGATCTTTCCTAGGAGCCAGAGGTCGTGGCTTTAAATCCAGAGGAGGATATCAAAATCAGCAAAATAGACAGTATCAGTCACAATATAGACAGCCCTACGGTCAAACGTCTTACAGACAATCTTCCTCGAGCAGTTTCTCTCGCCAGGGCGGACAAAGGCGATCAAACAATCAGGGTTGCGATTCCAGCAGGAAACAATGAGTTCAGCAGGACGTCCGTCATCCCTACCTCCCTCCCTGTGAGCACAAAGATCTCCGCCTTTATTCACCAGTGGCAACAGATCGCTTCAGATCTCGACCTAGTCAACAAGGGTTACTCCCTGGAATTCGTCAAACCACCACCTACTACCCCGCCCAAGGGTCCCCCTCCCCCTCGTCTTCACTTACTTTTCAAAGAAGCCTTAAAAATGCTCCATAAGATTGCAATAGAGAAGGTTCCGTTATCGCAGAAGGGAACCGGGTTCTATTCTCGTTTCTTCCTCATAAGGAAAAAATCAGGGGAGTGGCGCCCGATTCTCGATCTTCGCAAGCTCAACAAGTTTCTGAAAAAACAGAGTTTTCGAATGGTGACGCTTGCCGAAGTTTTAAGCTGTCTAAACGAAGGGGATTTTATGGCTTCTCTGGACTTGGAGGACGCATACTTCAATATCCCTATACATCCCAAACATCGCAAATACCTGCGATTCACATTGGCTGGCGTCCACTATCAGTTCAAGGTGCTTCCGTTCGGACTGAAATCGGCACAAAGGATCTTTACGAAATGCCTAGCACCAGTATCCGCAACTCTGAGATCTCAGGGACTACAAGTGTTTCCTTATCTCGACGACTGGTTGCTCAAGAGTCCTTCAGAGCAGGTAACAGAAGATGCTAGATCAACATGCCTGCATCTCTTTTCAAGGTTAAGACTCACTCTCAATGAAGGCAAGTCACAGTTGCGTCCTCTCCAAGTGATTCCTTTTCTGGGAGCAATGCTGGACACCATACAGTGCAAAGCATTCTTATCAAAAGATCGCCAACTACGACTTCAAAAATTGACAATGTCCATCTCAAAAAGAAAGTCAGTTTCTGTCCGGACATTCGCTTCTCTTCTGGGGATGTGCTCATCTGCAATAAACCTTGTACCGTTGGCACGACTCAGAATGAGACCTCTGCAAGAGGAGTTGCATCTACAATGGCAGCAAGCCATAGGGTCATTTGACGACTCCATCAAGGTCACATCGCGCATGATAGATTCTCTGCATTGGTGGTCTCAGGAAGCGAACTTGACTCCGGGTCTCACTTTCCTGCCAAATCCTCCAGAGTTCACTCTAACAACAGACGCCTCCATGGAGGGATGGGGAGGCCATGTCCAAGATTTACAAATTCAGGGATGATGGTCCCAAGAATACCGTCTGCAGCACATCAACAGGTTGGATCTGCGCGCCATTTTTCTCTCTCTGCAGGCATTCCTCCCGAGGATTGCGGGCTACTCCGTGCTGGTCTGTACCGACAATATGATCAGCATGTATTACATCAACAAACAGGGGGGAACAATGTCACTGTCTCTGTTACAGGAGGCTCAGGAACTCTGGGAGTGGGTTATAGCCCACAAGATAACCCTAAGAGCAGAACATGTCAAAGGGCTCCAGAACACCTTGGCCGACACCCTGTCCAGATCTCTCTCGGGTTGTCACTAGTGGGAATTGGAGCAGAAGCAAGTGGAGAAGATCTTTCACATTTGGGGCAAACCAAAACTGGACCTGTTTGCGACAAGAGAAAACAATAAATGCCAATACTACGCCAGAAGGTTCCCTCAACAGGGATCAAGGGGGAATGCTCTGTCCATGCGATGATCAGGGATTTGTGCGTACGCTTTTCCCCCAATACCATTGATTCCAAAAGTGCTTCAAAAAATGAAGAGGGAGGGCTGCCGTCTCATCCTAATTGCTTCCCGCTGGCCAAGGCAATATTGGTTTCAGGAACTGCTTCTGCTATCCCAGGAGGAACCTTTACGTCTAGTTCCAACACTCATGATGTTGACAAGAGAGAGGGGTCAAATACTTCATCCAGATCTATAGTCGCTGCGCTTGCACACATGGCTCCTGATTTCCTAGAATTCAAATATCTGAACATATCTCAGAACTGTCGTGAAATTCTAGCCAAATCTCGTGCCCAGAGTACTGTTAAAACTTATCTCTTAAAGTGGAAGTGATTCTGTCTTTGGTGTGAGGTGAATGATGTCCACCCTCTCCAATCTCCGGTGGAAGATATTCTTCCTTATTTGTTATCTCTAGCCAAAGCTGGGCTTTTGTTCTCCTCTATCATAGTTCATCTTGCTGCAATTTCCAGATTCCGGAAGAGTTCTAACAAATCTTCACTTTGTTCCTCTTCTCTTATCAAGCAATTTATGAAAGGTCTCTTTCGAGTTTTTCCACCAATATGTGCACCACCTCCAGAGTGGGAACTGAACACAGTGTTGGCTCAATTAATGAGAAGACCGTTTGAACCCATACGCAAGGCTGAGCTCAAATTTCTAACATGGAAAGTGGCACCTTTATTAGCTCTTACATGGGCTCGAAGGGTTAGTGAAATTCAAGCCCTCACTATCTCAAAACCCTTTCTGCATTTCTCTAAGGATTACGTAAGTCTACAGACAAATCCCAAATTCATCAAAAAAGTACCGTCTCCATTCCACTTAAATCAGCCTGTAAAGCTTAAAACTTTTTTCCCGGATCCAGTTACGCCAGCGGAAAGAGCTTTACACTCACTTGACGTCAAGCGTTGTCTTAAATTCTATTTACAGAAAACTAAGGACAACAGGCAATCCAATCAATTACTAATCGGCTATGGTCAAGCCACACTTGGTTCTGCTGTAACTAAAGCAACGATAGCCAGGTGGCTTGCTTCTACAATTGATTTCTGCCATGACAAAGCCAATAAACCTTTGCAGAGAAAGGTCAAAGCCCATTCCACTAGAACTGTGGCAGCTTCTACTGCGCTATTTGCTGGAGTTATTTTAGAAAATATTTGTTGTGCTGTGACATGGAAAAATGCCCACACGTTCACAAAGCACTACTGCCTGCAATCTGCGTTGCAGGACGATGCAGCTGTGGGACAAGCCATTCTTCAACATCTTTTTCAATAAGGTTAGAATTACGTATTTATTTAATCTATGTTGTATATGTATATATATTATGTTTCTGAATTTCAATTTATGCTTTTACTTGTATTTCAAACTTGCCTTTCCATAGGTACAGTTTATTTATATGCATTCTTTGATCTGAAATTGTATATACCTTGTTAATGCTCTAACCTTCCCACCATCCGCAAACGACTATGTCAGCTTACTGCTTGCTATTCTGATTCAGGCATGTGAATCTATGAAAGATATCCCAATACTGGATAAGAAAACAAGTTACTCACCTGTAACTACAGTTATCCAGTATTGGTATCTTTCATAGATTCACATGCACCCACCCTTCTCCCCGGCGAGACAGTTCTTTACTCGGGTTCCCTACTTCCCACTTGTGCTAAGAAAACCTGAGAAGAACTGCCTCTGCTGGGAAGATTCTAGAGGGTGCTGGTAGCTGATTGGTTGGAACTATTTTTTAGTTCTTTTCATATAATGAGGTAGATATGCTTCTAAGTTTTAGGCCTTTTGGCTTTTCTTTTAGGCTACTACCGTTTTACTAAGGCACTGCTTTTGTATTTTTTAGCGTTGGACTCCCGCCTCGGCGACGGGGAATGATTCTATGAAAGATTCCAATACTGGATAACTGTAGTTACAGGTAAGTAACTTGTTTTCTTATCTATAATCACTCCCAAATTGTTGGCTTTATTGACCGGCCATGGTAGGCATACCAACCAGCTTGGCGGCATACTAGGTCCGAGCAAAACCAAAGGATTTGATGGTCTGCGCCAGGGCTGCTACATATACAATGAAAGGTAGGACTAATGGATGAGCCCTGGGGCACTCCACATTGAAGATGTAAAGGTTCAGACTCGAAAGGATCTAAGGCTACAAATTGCTTGCTATCTGCTAGGAAGGATCTCAAGAGATTAAGGGCAGACCCCTGAAGCTGCTAGCCGCTACACCAAGATGTTATGGTGGATGGTATTGAAGGCTGCCGAGAGATCCAACAGGATCAGTGTGCCCCCCCCCCCCCGACTAGCGCCACTCTGATTTCTTCTACAGATTTAATTATCTCTAATTCCGTGCTATTACCTCCTCTAAATCCGTGATGCCTGTCATTCAGCAAACTATGCTCGGTTATGAAAGCAGAGTTGATGGTTCATTGCTTTCTCTAAAGGTTTTGCGGGCAGCAGAAGACGAGAAATAGTGCGGAAGTTGTTCAGGTCCTTGGGATTGAGGTTAGGTTTCTTTAAGATAGGTAGACTAGAGGCAACTTTCCAAATCTTGGGGAAACGGCCTGAGGCAGATGCAGTGTTAAACACTGTAGTACGATTATCCCTGATGATCTCCGGTGCCAGTTTTAAATCTAGAAAAACGAGCCAATCCAAATTGGATGTAGATTCGCGACTGACTTGAATAGCAGACCGCTTCAGTGGTATCTGAGGTCGATAAACTTAATTAAAGATATCTTCACTTTACTTTGAAAATGCATAGCAATGTTGTCACACAGTTGCTCTCTGCAAGCAATTTCAGGTGTGTGCTGTGATGTAAGAGTCATAACTGTCTTAAATAGCTCTTGAGAGGAATTTTATGCGCTCTCTATTTTCTGGGTGTAGTACTTCCTTAACTAGAAGGGGTTTGTATGTGTTAAGACAAGATTTATACTTGTCCTACTCCTAAACTGTCATACGCTGATCTCCATATGAGTTCTTTTTTTTTTTTACAGATACATTTTTGTGTTTTTAGTGTTGCCAAGTTCCAAGGGGCAGAAGGGATACTACGTCCTACCATGATGGGTAATTCTGGGACGACTGGAGGTTACTGCTGTGTCCAACCAGTTGGAGTAATTATTTGACTTCTTGTCTACCTCTTTAGTGTAGGCCGGTTGAGAGGCAGTAAGAAGCTTCTGAAGTCACTGCTGGTAATTGTTTTTCCAGCCATGTGTTTTCCTTGGGTTATTTTTGTCTTTAGCATGGCAGTACCATCCTAGATGGCGACGTTAAAACTGCAGAGTGGTTGGACCAGGTCAAAGGCAAAATGTCCTTAAAAGAAAAGAGTGGTTTAAAAAAATGCAATCCAGCGTATAGCTGGTGACATGCTTGGGTCCTAACCCATGTTGAGGCTGGCCAAAAACGATTCATGACGTCAATAAATCGTGCTGACTCTGCCTCAGAGCCCACTTCCGAGTGGAAGTTAAAATCTCCCAGCATGGTCAAGTTAGAGGAGGTTAGTCCGTCTTCTGAAACGCTGCTAATATTATCAATTAATGATCCTCTAGGGGCGTGGTATACTAGAACTCCTTTGAAGCTGTGTTATGTGATTGGTTGAATGTTAAACGCAAGTGCTTCACACTCTGACGATGGTCCTGCTAAAAAAGTCATTGAGACTGTCTCTAGATATGGCCAGGCCCACTCCCATCCTTGCTGGTCGGTCCGGGGTGTACGTTTTAAAAAAAAGGGGGGTGGGGCGGTTCTGACAACTGTGGCTTCTAATATACTGGGCCCAGAGGCCGTATCGGCCCTGGTTTCGGTCACAAACACTATGTCCATCTGATAGTTTCCTAAGATCTTAGTACATTGTAGACTATGCTTTACCATGAAACTTGCATTGAACAGGGCACAACAAAGATGCTTGTCTCTCTCCCTCTCATCTTTGTTTGAGAAGTAGGCCTTTGAAGAGGGAGAATTGGTAGGCCCCGCAAAGATCAGTTTGGGAAAGGTGGTCTGGCAAGAGGAGCACGAGTGGGTGGAGATTTAATATAATATCAATAATTGGACAAGCACAGACTGTCTTGCCTACCTACCTACCTTATGTAATGCCATTAGCTCTCTCTTAGAGTACTGTATCCCTTTGTTGTCTTCTGGGAGGAAATGAGCAGGCGGGCTGGCGCTGAGCGTGGACAGGTGCAGACAGACTTGCCTTTGGTGCGCCACCGGCGCGCCCGCTGCCCGGACGCACACTAGCTTGTCTTAAATACACTTCCAACACTTCCATGTGGTGGGGGGCCGTGTCCCAGGTCAAAACCAGTGGCCAACAAATAAGGTGCAAATAACTGGGGTCCAGCTGCCCCCTGCACGACCAGCAGGCTCCCCTGCGATCGTGCAGTACTGTGAAGTTATAACAAATCAAAACAACAGGGAGAAACTTTAAAAACATAAGTAATGAAATACTGAAGCAACTTCAGCATGACGTGCCCACTGTGCGGGACAAAAGGGGATGATGGGCGGGAGCCAGTCCCCTCCCAAGTTGCACCACGTGTGCATACAAGGAAATGAAAGATGACGAGCAAACAGTCAATTACAGGCGGAGCTGCAGGGACACGCTCTAGCTTGTCTTAAATACTCTCACATGTGAGAGGGGGAGTGTCCCAGTTCAAAACCAGTGGCCAACAAATAAGGTGCAAATAACTGGGGCCCATCCACCCCCTGCGCGACCAGCAGGCTCCTCTTCAAGTGCGCAGTACTGTGAACTAATAAATTAAAACAACAGGGTAACGCTAATCCCCCTATCCCAGCCGTCCAAAGTAGGACCGTACCTCTGTCCCAATCCAGGTAACCAACCCTTCATGGATGGACCATGCTCACTTAGATTCATTTGTTAGGGCTCATACCTTACAATAGGGCTTGCTTGTGGTAGACAGATGCCAGCACAAAGAAATGTATCGATGAAATAAAATCTACATCAAGAAGTAAAGCATGGGAAACTTCAAGTATCATTAAAAATATTTATTCAAAGTAATGATCATGGGAGTTCCTGGAAGCAAAAGGTCCTGCGGGCATTACTTAATACACAGTTGATTCAATTCTTTACATTCTTACCATAAATGTGATCAGTATGCAGCCAATGAGGTGGCAGCCCCATAAACATATTAAGCTATTAAACTTCATAGTAACTGGTGAGGATCACACAGCCCTAATTCTGTGGCAACCAAAGAATAAGCTCTAACTCCACAAATAAAATTAATTGTTTTAAATGCTAACAACAATTTCTTATCCGTATTATCTGTTAATTGGTCAAAAATCCAATTACATCCAGTATATGCTAAGACTTTGTCTCCATTTGTCTTTGATGGAAAGTTTCCCTTTTGTGGTGTAGGTTAACTTCGAAAATTGGACCACTCTGACTAATATTTCTTCCATTCTTGTGGAACACATTTGTTCTCTTCCAGGGGATCCTCATCAATAGTCATAAGCACTAGAATATTCCCGCCCATGCGCGGGACCCCGGAAACACAATCATATATGTGCCCCATAATAAATATATATATATATTCAGCACCAGTGTGTGTAAGGCTGCACTTGCTTTTTTATTATATATATATATATATATTATATAATAAAAAAGCAAATGCAGCCTTACACACACTGGTGCTGACTAATGCTGTAAGGACTCCCCATCTATACTACTATTATAAAGAGAGAGCTGAAACCTTTGAGGCGGGTAAACTCAAGAAGTACAGCACCAATCCCAACACCCAATACAGCATTGTAAAGGGGAGTTGCAGCAGATGGACATAGGCTATACAGCTGCCCACCATATACATTAGAAAGGTCAAAGAACATTAGGGGTAAAGTAGTCCCTTGTGGGCGTGTCAAAGTACACTTCACATTATTCCTTTGTGGCGTGCAGCGTTGTCAGAGGGGCGTGGCACAAATAAAAAGTTGGTGTGGGCGTGTCAAAGTACACTTCACATTAGTCCTTTGTGGGCGTGCAGCGTTGTCAGAGGGGCGTGGACCAAATAAAAAAACAAAATGGCCCCGGAGTTCAGTAGCGCGGCTTTCACAAGCAATGTGCGCGACCATTCACGCTCCACCTTGGCGTTGTGCTCAGTTATCACACGACCGTCTCCAAACACCAAGGTGCGCCACATTCACGCCCATTGACATTCAGGCGGCATTACTCATATATAGTGCTGCGCAACCTTTGTGGGCGTCAGTGTTGTCAGAGGGGGCTGGACAAAAAAAAGGGGGGGCGCGGCTTTCACAAGCAATGTGCGCGCACATTCACGCTACACCTTCGCGTTCTGCTGACTTCTGACATGGCCGTCTCCAAACACCAACGTGCGCCGCATTCACGGACCTTGCCATACTGCGTCGCAAATTGGAAACAAATACCAACCTTTACTCCTTTCTGCCCTTCAGCTTTGTCAGAGGGGGCTGCTCAAAAAAATAAAATAAAGTGGCGCTCAAGCGCGCCATTCACTCAGGGCGCCATTCACGCTACAACGGCTCCGGCGGAGACTCAAGATAGGCAGCGTACCACACGATAAAAGCCACTTCATGATTGAAATTTAGTCCGGGGCTCAGGCGGGGCCTCAAAGCACTCAAACTACCAGTGTGAATCACACACGCATTCATCCCCGGACAACGTCGGGACGGGCTGCTAGTTATATCATAAAAGAATACATTAGAAACGGGGAAAAACAGCAGAATATGTTTTAAATCTGTTTTAATGCTTAGCAGTCAGCACAAACTCTCACATAGGACTGAAAGCATGTACAGCTCCCAGGCTGCATTGCAGAAACATAGCCTAAAAAAGCTGAAAAGCTAACTCATAGCAACATAGAGATAAACTGGCACCGTGCCTTTAAGGCAGTCATGACCCCCAGCTTCCTATCATGCCTCAGGGGGGGGTCAATAAGGTCAGTTGTTATTTCCGACTCTTTCAGGAAGGATCCTGGTTACACAGCTCCACTTTTTTCTGATTTTAGTCAGAAATTATCTTCACTTTTTTGGAAGTTTTTGACTTATTTTGACATCTTTCACCTTTTGAAGTAAGGTTCTGTCTTTTTTTGACAGTTCTGGGCATTTTTTCCACTCAAAATGCCATCTCTTTTTGAACCCTGCCCTTCTTGTGGAAAAAAGGCGGCCAGGTCAGACTCTCATGAGGTCTGTATCCTTTGTTTGCCTAAGGGCCATGTCCCTAAGACTTGTCCTCATTGCCAGACCCTGTCCAATAGAACCTTAAAGGACAGAGAAAGGATCCGTCTTTATAGACTGGCAGAAAAGTCTTCCAGAGGCAGGTCACCGGTGAGGAAGGGCTCCAAGAGGGCAATATCTACATCGAGAAGCAAGGTCCCTCGCTCTTCCGCTTCAATGTCGGGCTCGACTCTAAAAAATCTACCACCAGTGCACTCATATGCCAATGGGATTTGCGCCAGGAGATCCTCCTGGTTGAGACTGACAGCTCTCAAGCCAGATGCTCAGCAGAGAATCCTGAATCTCCCGTTTTCCGGCTCCTCCCTGTTTGGCACCCATACAGATGAGGAAATAGGCAGGATGAAGGCAGAGCTCAATACCCTCAAAGCTGTTGGATTGGAGAAGGAGTTTAAGCGATGGTACAGACCCAACCAGCGTAAGGGATACCAGCAGAGGGGTCAAACCCCTCAATGGTCCCAGAGCAGAGGCCAAGGCAAGTCGCAAAATCAAGGCCGTAAATCAAACAGAGGTAGGGGAGGTCACCAGCAGCAGTCCTCTAACACGGCCAGATCGGCAGGGAAGCAATGAGCGAGAGCTTCCTCTAGCGCCATTGCCCCCTCCAGTGGGAGGAAGTGCTTCACATCATCTGGAAGAGTGGTGCAGCATCACAAAAGATCGTTGGGTGCTCAGTATACTGCGCAATGGATACGCACTACGTTTTCGTGTGCTTCCAAAGGACATTCCTCTGAAAAGATCTCGTCCTCACCAGTTAAAGTTACTTCGGCAGGAAGTGATACCCTTCTGCGAAAAAAGGCCATAGAAGAGGTTGCTTCCGCGCAGCGAGGGAAGGGAGTTTACTCTAGGTACTTTCTTGTGCCCAAATAGATCAGGAGCACCAGTTCAGACCTATCCTGGACCTTCACTTGCTGAACAAACTCATTGTGAAGGAGAAGTTTCGCATGTTGGCCCTTCATCAAATATGTCCACATCTACAAGCAGGAGATTGGATGTGTTCCGTGGACCTCCAAGATGCGTACTTCCATATACCTATCACTCCACGTCATCGCAAAGACCTTCGATTCATGGTCGGCGACAAGCACCATCAGTACAAGGTCTTACCCTTCCGACTGAAATCTGCCCCACTAGCCTTTACCAAGTGCATGGCAGTGGTGGCGGCTGCTCTACACAGAAAAGGTCTATTTTTGTACCCTTACTTAGACGATTGGCTCCTCAAAGGGCCATCTCCTCAAAAAGTAAGGAACAATTTCCAGGTCTGTCTAAATCTGCTCCACAGACTGGGTCTTCAGGTGAACATGGAGAAGTCAGTCCAACAGCCCACCCAGACAATCTATTATTTGGGATTGACTCTGGATGCAAACAAAGGAAGAGCGTTTCCTTCAGAGGAGAGACTTTCTTCAATGCAGCAGAAGTACAAGGCTCTGCTTCAGACAGATTGCCCAGCAGTCCCACAGGTGGCATCCCTGCTGGGGTCAATGGCCTCCTGCATATTTCTCATTCCCAACGCCAGGCTGAGAATGAGACCGTTGCAACAAGATCTAGAAGACAAGTGGGACCAAGCAACGGGTCGCTGGGAGGATCGGATTGTGCTCTCCCAAGCAGCAAAATCATCCATCAAGTGGTGGACTCGACCACAGAACCTGTTGGTGGGAGTCCCTTTCCATCAACCATTTCCAGTTCAATCGTTGATAACGGATGCTTGTCTGCAAGGATGGGGGGGCACACACGGGGTGCCTTCAAATTCAGGGCCGGTGGTCCACGAAAGAGCAGTCCTACCACATAAACATGTTGGAGCTACGGGCAGTCCATCTTGCTCTGAAAGCTTTTTGGCCGTCGATCACGTCCAACTCGATACTGATCCAAACAGACAACACAACCACCATGTATTATCGAAACAAACAGGGTGGAACGCGCTCTCTTCCTCTCTCCCTGGTGGCTCAAGTGATCTGGCACTGGCTTCTGGCTCGGAACCTCTCCATAGTGGCAGTGCACCTTCCGGAAGAGCAGAACGTTCGAGCAGACACGCTCAGTCGGCACTTCGAAGATCAGCCAGACTGGGTGCTGCACGGCGAGGTGGCGGCAGATATTTTCCAGCAGTGGGGTCTCAGTATCTGCATGGTACCAGTGTCGGGCAAAACTCGCCTGTGCTACCGTAATTTAAAAATTTGGCATCCCAAAACCCCCCACTCCTATGGCAACATTAAGGTGTCAAGGTTGATTCCCCCCCACACTAGCCTTATCAACATCGTGCGAAGGTCTTTGAAAAAGCGGTTATATAGCAGTATAGGAATATTTTGGAAGAGTATAAAAATTGTGGAAGAACCACCATCTTAATTATAGCTATTCTACCTGCCATAGACAGGGGCAGTTTTAACTATCTTTCTATATTGCATCCTAATTTTTTCATGACCGGGTCATAATTCAGCTAAACGATGCAATCCTGGGAACTCCAAGGTACACACCAGGTCAGTGGATATTCCAACACTCTCTCTCAAGACACCTCCATCAACTGGAAAACCTCCGGCTTCTCCCAATTGATACGTAAGCCGGTCATGGTACCACATCTCGTCACCTCTCAGAGCAGAGGTGTTAAATGATCATCTGGGTGCCTTATGTATGAGATAATGTCGGCATACAATGTAAGTAATAGGGGGCCAGTGTTAAATTGGAGCCCTCTGTGACGATGCCTCTCCTGGAGATGCCGCACCAATGGATCGAGTGCCACAACATATAACAGGGGAAAGAGTAGGCACCTCTGACTCGTTCCTCGAGTAAATTGAAACGCTTCACTTAATGTGCCATTGAGTCGAATACGTGTCGTGGGTAACATGTACAGCAACTTAACTGCCAAGAACCGTTCTGGCACCACCAATCTTTCCATTGTCTCATACAAAAAGAGCCACTCAAGCGAATCAATAGCTTTCTCTGCGTCAAGAAGAACAGCAGCTGCCGGGACGGACTGAGATATTTTGTGCAACGTGGCGAACAACCTACAAAGTTGAATTGTGGGAATAAAACCAGATTGTGCTGAAGATATTGTTTTCTCCACAATTAATGCAAGCTTCATTGCCAGTATTTTAGCTAGGATCTTATTATCAAAGGTCTGAAAGAAACACGTTAGTGTTAGATTCCTTACCTTAGAATATCCCCAGGCGTCAGACTGGATCGGAACGTTTTCGTCAGCAGTATCCCTGCGCGTCGGTAGGCGTCGTCTGCGGCTCCGTGTCTGGCATCGTGATCGCTGGGATGACGTCGTCGGAGTACTTAGACGCCACCCTCACGCGCTGACGTCAGTTCTTTTTTCCGCGCCAGCAAGCGCAGATCCGGGAAGAGCAGTACTCTGGTTATTTTCTGACTAACTTTTTTGATCTATTTTGATCACTTTTCGAGTCGACCTTCGACTGGCAGTACCGTTAGGGATGCCGGGTTTTAAACCTTGTGAGGCCTGTCACCGCCTGATGTCAGTGACCGACCCCCATCGTCGGTGCCTTTACTGCCTCGGGCCGACCATGATAAGTCGTACCCCGACAGCCGGCCCTTGACCTCGAAGGCTAGACGGGAGCGGTCCTGTAAGCTGCTTGAGCTCCGGCAGTCGGCTCTACGCCGCTCGAGGAGCCGCAGTCATCACCGCTCAACGAGTCACCACCACTTGTCGGGCTCCAAGTCCCCCGGTAAGTCGAGGCATTCGAAAAAGAAGTCGATGTGTCGTCATTGCTCTTCCGACTCCCCCCGACGCTCGCACGACGCCGCCGGGGTTTCGGGTGACACCGCCTGCGCGGCTCCGCCGGAGCCGCAGGCGCCACGTCCGGCTCCATACCCGCCTGACCCTGGGCTGCACGCGACGGCGGAGGAGATAAGTGCTTTCCTCACGGCCATGAGGTCGCACTTCCCTCACTCAGAACCTGCCGAGGCGCCTTCGGGCCCCACAGGTCAGACTGGGAGCCCCAGCGGGCCGGCAGCCCCGGCACCGTCGGGTGCTTCGGCCCCGTCGCCAGTCACGACGCCGCAGGGGCCCGCAGGATCCGGGTCGTCGCCAGTAGACCTCACGACTCCTCTGCTGGCGGCGACCCCGAGGGTGTCGCTCCTGGCTCTGTCTTCGGAAAACGTCCACCCCAGTTTCAGTCTGCGTCCGGCGTCGGACCGGCGCCGCTCAGTGCTGTCTCCGGCTTCGATGAGTGAGGCCTTCTCCTACGACCCAGGTCCATCATTTTTGCCTGTTTATCAGGAGATGGATGACGAGGAGGACTGGGAGGGGTCTGAGGACCCTCTGGCACAGCAGTGCCAGTTGAACCAGGACTGGGCAGAAGAGCTGGGGGAGGCCAGTGGTCTAGACACTTCGCGCGACACTGGATTTGTCTCTCCTCCCTCCGTGGCTTCGGTGGAGAGGGCCGCTTACAGCGTGGTGTTAAACAGGGCGGCCAAGGCCTTGGCTCTTGATCTCCCTGTCGCGGCCGTGAGGACTAACCTCCTTACTGAGGTGCTCAAACCACAGGCAAGCTCCTCGGAGCCTCTTCTGCCGTTTAAAGAAGCCTTCACCGACGTTCTGATAAGCATCTGGTCCAAGCACTACAGAGGCCTCCCTGTGGATCGGAATGTGGCCCGACGCCGGCTCCGGGCGACCCCTGCTTTCTGTCCGTTCACCCGACTCCCGAGAGCCTGGTGATCCAGGCCTCTACATCCCAGAAAAGGGGGTGGTGATGAACAGAGTGTCTGAATTAAGCAGACCACTCTTACCCAGTCCACAGATCAGGGCTTGATCCATCACCGTTATTTAGCTCACTGCCCCATCCCAGCTCAGAACCTGGCTATATGCAAATTAGCCTGTCCCTGGCCCAGTGCCTCATGGGAACAGGGCAGACCAAACTACCAAGCCAATTCTTAACCAGAAAGGAGACAAGCTACATCCCAGACCGCATTTCGGACCGCTCCTCCGGGTCGAGAATCCAAAAGGTATGATCAGTTTGGGAAGAAGCTGTTCTCCTCCCTGAGTTTGTGGCTGCGGTCTGTCAACACCGCCTGCCTTTTGGGCCGTTAAACCCACTCTCTGTGGGATACGGTTGCGGAGGTGCTGCCACAGTGCCCGGAGGAGGCCCGGACACGACTCACCCAAGCCCTGGCGGAAGGGCAGGATGCGGCACACTACTCGATCCGGTGTGGACTTGACACCACAGACTCGCTGGGTAGAGCGATTGCAAAGACTGTGGCGGTTCGCCGCCACGCCTGGCTGAGGTCCGCCAACTTTTCGGGGGATGTCTAGGCCACGCTCATGGACATGCCCTTCTATGGCCGTCGCCTCTTTCGCGACAAAGCGGATAGTGTGCTGGAGCGTTTTTAGGACTCCAGGGCTACGTCCAAGTCCTTGGGCCTAGGCCAATGCCAGCAAACTTCCGCTTTTCGCCCCTTTCGT
This sequence comes from Lissotriton helveticus, assembly GCF_964261635.1. Taxonomy (NCBI): domain Eukaryota; kingdom Metazoa; phylum Chordata; class Amphibia; order Caudata; family Salamandridae; genus Lissotriton; species Lissotriton helveticus. The sequence continues at coordinate 774,962,884 of NC_136073.1, read as the reverse complement.
GGCCAAGGGAGGGGTGCCCCCACATGTCCAGCAAGCCACAGGCCGCAGACCCAGTCTCAACGTGGTCGCGGACACCGCCGTGGCCATTCCTGGGGACACCGGCAGGGTCAGTCCACACCCGCCCCGCAGCATCTGCCTCTAAGCCTTCCTAGTCGGGCATTTCAGGCCCATTCAACACCAGTTGGGGGCAGGGTTCGCCATCACCTCCTCCACTGGCGTACCATCACGTCGGACAGGTGGGTGCTGCAAATCGTCTGAAGGGGCTACTCCCTCCCCTTCCATGCGACCCCTCCAGCCATGCCACCGCAGTACCACCGCATGTCGGGAGATCACTTGCAACTTCTGCAGGAGGAAGTTACAGCCCTCTTGGCCAAGGGGGCCATCGAGTGCGTTCCTGGGCCAGAAGTAGGACGTGGTTGCTATTCCCACCACTTTCTGGTACCCAAGAAGGGCAAAGGAGGCCGACGCCCTATCTTGAACTTACGGGGCGTCAAAGTTCAAGATGCTGACTTTGGCTCAGGTCCTAGCTGCCCTGGACCGTCGTGACTGGAGTCGACGACGGCGCCGGGGCCCGCAGGATCCGGGTCGTCGCCAGTGGACCTCACGACTCCTCTGCTGGTGCCGACCCCGAGGGTGTCGCTCCCGGCTCCGTCTTCGGACGTTGTCCATCCCAGTTTCAGTCCGGCGTCGGCGGCGCCATCTCCGGCTTCAAAGAGTGAGGCCTTCACCTACGACCCGGCTCCATCATTTTTGCCTGTTTATCAGGAGATGGATGACGAGGAGGACTGGGAGGGGTCTGAGGACCCTCTGGCACAGCAGTGCCAGTTGAGCCAGGACTGGGCAGAAGAGCTGGGGGAGGCCAGTGGTCTGGACACTTCGCTCGACACTGGATTCGTCTCTCCTCCCTCCGTGGCTTCGGAGGAGGGGGTCTGCTTACAGCTTGGTGTTGAACAGAGTGGCCAAGGCCTTGGCTCTTGATCTCCCTGTCGCGACCTTGAGGACTAACCTCCTTACTGAGGTGCTCAAATTGCAGGCAAGCTCCTCGGAGCCTTTACTGCCGTTTAAAGAAGCCCTCACCGATGTTCTGATGAGCATCTGGTCCAAGCCCTCCAGAGACCTCCCTGTGGATCGGAACGTGGCCCGACGCCATCGCCCGGCTCCGGGCGACCCCTGCTTTCTGTCCGTTCACCCCACTCCCGAGAGCCTGGTGATCCAGGCCTCTACATCCCAGACCTCATTCCGGACTGCTCCTCCGGGTCGGGAATCCAAAATGTATGATCAGTTTGGGAAGAAGCTGTTCTCCTCCCTGAGTTTGTGGCTGCGGTCTGTCAACACCGCCTGCCCTTTGGGCCGTTAAACCCACTCTCTGTGGGATACGGTTGCGGAGGTGCTGCCACAGTGCCCGGAGGAGGCCCAGACACGACTCGCCCAAGCCCTGGCGGAAGGGCAGGATGTGGCACACTACTCCATCCGGTGTGGACTTGACACCACAGACTCGCTGGGTAGAGCGATTGCAACGACTGTGGCGGTTTGCCGCCACGCCTGGCTGAGGTCCGCCAACTTTTCGGGGGATGTCTAGGCCACCCTCATGGACATGCCCTTCTATGGCCGTTGCCTCTTTCGCGACAAAGCGGATAGTGCGCTGGAGCGTTTTTAGGACTCCAGGGCTACGTCCAAGTCCTTGGGCCTAGGCCAATGCCAGCAAACTAACGCTTTTCCGCCCCTTTCGTGGCCAAGGAAGGGGTGCCCCCACATGTCCAGCAAGCCACAGGCCGCAGACCCAGTCTCAACGTGGTCGCGGACACCGCCGTGGCCGTTCCGGGGGACACCGGCAGGGTCAGTTCACACCCGCACCGCAGCATCTGCCTCTAAGCCTTCCTAGTCCGGCATTTCAGGCCCATTCGATGCCAGTTGGGGGCAAGGTTCGCCATCACCTCCTCCACTGGCGTACCATCCCGTCGGACAGGTGGGTGCTGCAAATCGTCCGAAGGGGCTACTCCCTCCCCTTCCATGCGACTCCTCCAGCCATGCCACCGCAGTACCACCGCATGTCGGGGGATCACTTGCAACTTCTGCAGGAGGAAGTTACAGCCCTCTTGGCCAAGGGGGCCATCGGGTGCGTTCCTGGGCCAGAAGTAGGAAGTGGTTGCTATTCCCACCACTTTCTGGTGCTCAAGAAGGGCAAAGGAGGCCTACGCCCTATCTTGGACCTGCGGAGCGTCAAAGTTCAAGATGCTGACTTTGGCTCAGGTACTAGCTGCCCTGGACCCAGGAGACTGGATGGTAGAGTTGGACTTGCAGGACGCGTATTTCCACATCCCCGTCCTGCCGGCCCACCGGTGCTACCTGCGGTTCACGGTAGGCCACGAGCACTTTGTTTACCGTGCTTCCCTTTGGCTTTACCAGCGCCCCTCGGGTGTACACAAAAGTGATGGCGGGGGTCGCAGCTCATCTGCGCAGATCAGGGGTTTCAGTCTTCCCCTATCTCGACGATTGGTTGTTGAAGGCGGTGTAGGAGAGTAGGGTCTGCTTCCTATGGTCATCCCCACTTTGTGCTTTTGCTTCTCTTTTTTTCGACTTAGATGTGGCTGTGGGCCTGCTAATCAGACCCACAGCCCAGATGCACTCTCTCTAAATGTACACCATGTACTCTAGGTACACCCACAATTAGTAATTGGTTCACCTTGTCAGCCCCTGTACCTGTGCACCATAGGTGCCCAGGGCATTGGTGCAGCCAAGGCTTACCAGGGGCTGCAGCATGTATTATGCCACCCCTGGCTGGCCATCCAAACTGACACAACTGGCTGATCACTCAGCTGGGGCAAGGTCGTGTAATCACCCCTTGCTTAGGTATAGTATTCCTATATCTACCCTTAAATATAGACACACAGTTACCTATAAGTCACTCCTATGGCAGGCCTTAACAATCCTGGAGGCAGAGTGCTTGGTTATGTGTGAGATGGTGCTCTAGCATGAGCTGAGCCTGTCTGCAGCTTTCGGAACCATGTCCTTATAGCTGTTCTATGATATTGCCATACCATATACTCTTAAGTGCATTATGAACCTCGCGGTTAAAATGCTAACTTTGGTTTGGCTTTATGCAAACATATCATGTAAGGTGTCATACGCTTTGTAATACTACCCCCTCGCCAATTCTGGTGACGGGGATAGCATTCCACCCTTCTAGAAGGAGAAGACATGTTAGTTCTGACTATCCCGGTTAAAGTTAACCAGAGCCCCAGCGTCACAAAATGGACGCTGCTGCCACAGACACAAGTCTGAGCTCCTGCTGCTGGGAGTCCTTCCAATCACGGAGGTTTGGACAATAGGTTTCCTGCCTGGGGAGGTGTGAGCACCACCCCAGACAGGACTTTGTGTATTGGGATGGAGGGCTGAATAGATTGAGACTCTGCCTGGGGCACACTAGGTGCTCCATGCATACCCCAGTTCAAACCAGTTGCTGGGGCACTCCAGCCCCAGCTCTGGCGCGAAACTGAACAAAGGAGAGGGGGTGTAACCACCCCCTTCCTGTTCCCACCCATAGGAGGGACCTAGAAAGTAATCCAGCCCCTTTTAGTTGTATAAAGGTAGGAGCTGAGTCCTGAGACTTTAGATTAATCCTGAATCGAAACTTGACACAAAACTCTGGACCTTCGACGTTCTGCTGGAGCTGAAGACTGAAGAATCTCCCTTGTGGCCAAGGAGTGACCACCCTGGGCAACCAGGCACCATCCAGCAAATCAACGGCTTGCTTTGTCGACGTTCCCGCCGGCACCTGAGCACAGAGCCTGACAAGACCCAGACTTCTAGATCTCTCTGACCCTCTCTTCACGTCTGCAGCTGAGATCCGTGGAGGCGACGAGACATGTGGGACCAGACATCTTGAAAAGCCTGCAACTTGCTAACTGTGCAGCTCCTGAGGCCTCCTCGAAGCTGTGCACTGGGGATTGAGAAACCCCGAACCCGAGCTCCACCCGCACCGAAGATCAGCCCTCCACACTCCACGAGTTCTGCGTGGGGCCCTTCTGCTTGTGTTCTGCTCGACGTGTTGTCCGGTTCCTGGCCCGTTGGCTAGTAGCCTCTGTGACGACAATTCTTTTGAACCACCTCGCTGGTCTGGTTGCTCCAGACTGGCCCTTGCTTCCCTGCAAAGGTGAAGCACCTCAGACCTTGCTGGTCTGCACCAGAAGCCTTTGTTGTATCCTGCGTGGGTTGCCTTTGCCAAGGCTTGTTGACTCCAATCCGGCAGTCGACCCCTCCATCTGCTAGAACCTTCGTGGGACAGCTCCTCTCCAGCACCTGGTCGTCGTCGACGCCTCCTGGTCCGCGTGGCTGCAAAGACAAGCTTCAAGACAGCACCTGATCGCCCCTTGACATCGTCTGGTTCCTTCCTGGTTCCACCCGGTCACTGGCTAGTGACCCAGACTCTGTTCCCTATGCTTTCAGGTCCTCTTCATCCTCGATCCACCCGGACATCTTCCTCCTGGTCGCCTGCAGCATCTTTCTTCTGGTCTCCATAGGATCCAACGACGAAACCGACACATCTTCACACCTATGCACCTGCTGTCCGTGGGTGAGGTAACGCGAGTACTTCGGTGCTCCCAAGGGTGTTGACTATCCAAGTGTCTAGGTTTTTAGTTGTTTCCTCCTACCTAAACCGGAAGTGTCCGAAATCCTTCTAAATCTAACTTCTAAGTTCTCATTGACTTTGCATTGACTCACACGTGTGTGTAAAGACACTGCACGCCCCGCCTGTGGGCCTCCTACTCCTAAACTATTGTTCAGATAGTGTAGCCCCAGCGATTCTCTAGGCCCTAGGCCTTCCCTTTTCTCGTGACGTGGTACTTATACCATTTTCTTAATATATGGTTTGCTTCGCCCCTAGGGCCTAACTGTAAATTGTGCAACTTATTGTATTCTGACTAAGTATCTTGTTATGTGCTTTTGCCTCTGATCTCATAAAGAGTTCAGAGGAGTGTGTTAGTTAATAAATACATATATATTTTATATATATCCTGTGTGGTGTCCTTTCATTTGATATTCAAGGGGTTACATATGGTAAAACAGCTGGCTTTACACGCCCTCTAGAGTCTTTTAGCCTAAGACTGTTCTGTCCACGCTACCACTAGGATAGCTGGTCTATAAAGTTGACTTTACAACCATCACCATAAGGGTTGTTTGGACTGGTGCAAGGTATTCACTAGAATAGTGAACATCATATACCAGGCCAACTTCTCACAGGCGGGCTCGCCCCAAACAGTTGTCTCCCACCTCCAGACTACGGCCGAACTCCTGCACTCGCTGGGGTTCTCCATCAACGTGCCGAAGTCACACCTGTGCCCCTCTCAGAAGCTCCTTTTCATCTGAGCGGTTCTGGACTCGGCGCAGTTTCAGGTTTATACCCCCGAACAGCGGGTTCGGGATATTCAGGCTCTGATTCCGATCTTTCAGCCTTTATGCCGAGTCTCGGTCAGGTTGACGGTGCGGCTCCTGGGGCTAATGGCCTCTTGCATCCTTCTGGTGCATCACGCCAGGTGGCGGATGCGGGCTCTGCAGTGGGACCTGAAGTTTCAGTGGGCACAGCGTCAGGGCAACCTGTCCAACCACGTCCTGATCTCGGAGGGCACTGCGAGTCAGTTGCAGTGGTGGCTCACGAACGGCGATTGGGTCAGCGGCAGATCTCTCTCCCTACCCCTACCAGAGCACATAGTGGTGACAGATGCGTCCCTCCTGGGATGGGGGGGCCGCATGGGAGAGAGGGAGATCAGAGACCTCCGGTCTCTGGCGGAGTCCCGGCTCCATATCAACCTTCTGGAGCTGCGGGCAATTCGACTTGCACTGATAGCATTTCTTCCCTCTGTCCGGGGAAGTGTAGTGCAGGTGTTCATGGACAACACCACCGTCATGTGGTACTGCAACAAACAGGGCTGGGTGGGGTTGTGGACCCTTTGTCAGGAGGCTCTGCGCCTCTCGCTATGGTTGGAACACCAGGGCATCACCCTGGTGGTTCAACACCTGTTCTCCTTCTATCTAGATCGCCCTCGCCAGTTCCGGGTGGACGACCAGCTCTTTGTTGGTTACGTGGGCGCTAAGAAGGGACGGGCGGTGCACAAGCGGACCATCTCTCGGTGGGGCGTCTTGTGTATCAAGGTTTGCTACTCCTTGGTGAAAAAGGAGCCTCCTGTTGGGCTGCGCGCCCATTCTACTTGGGCCACGGCGGCTACTACTGCCCTGAGTCAGGGAGTCCCCTTGCAGTACATCTGCCAAGCAGCTATGTGGGCCTCGCTGCACACATTTGCTAGGCACTACTGCCTGGACAGCCAAGTCCAGAGAGATGTGTTTTTTCGGCCGTTCTGTTCTCCAGGACTTTCTGGTGTGATCTTGGTTCGCAGACCCACCACCGGGGTTGGTATTGCTGGGGTATCTATTCTAAGGTAAGGAATCTAACACTAATGTGTTTCATTCAGATGCACAAGTTACTTACCTTCGGTAACGCTATATCTGTAAGAAACATTTGGTAGTGTTAGATTCCTTACTGCCCCACCCATCCTCCCCGTTCTGCGAACCGATATCTAGGGTTAAGGACATCCCTTTCAGGACCCTAGTTTCATGGCACCAGTGTCGGTTTCTATCATGGCTCTGCATTACTGGTGCGGAAAGCTATGTAGAGAACTTCGTACAAGCGCCTTGAGACCCATGCGGGTGAGTAGTGCGCTATACAAGTATCGATTTTTATTTACAATTTACGTCAGCGCACGAGGGCAGCGCCTAAGTACTCCGACGACTACATCCCGGCGATCACAACGCCGACGACAGATGCGGAGCCGCAGACAACGCCTAAGGACGTGCAGGGGTACTGCTGACGAAAACTTTCCGGATCCAGTCTGACGCCTGGGGATATTCTAAGGTAAGGAATCGAACACTAACTAATGTTTCTTACAGATAAATTGTTACCGAAGGTGAGTAACTTGTGCTTTAAGAGGGAAAGTGGTTGATATGAACTAAATTTCTCCACGTCCTTCCCAGGTTTCTGAAGCAAGATAATAACTGCTTCTCTCAACGTAGGTGGGAGTACTCCCACCTCCACAGTCTCCTGGTACATGTCTATAAGATGAGGTGTAATGAGGGCCTTATATATTGTGTAAAAACTGCCCGTGAACCCGTCAAGCCTGGTGCTGTTGAGCCATCCAGGGGGTTGATAGCCTCTGTTACTTCGGCCTCTGAGAAGAGCTCGGCCAGAAATGCCTGATTCACTTTTGCCATCCGGACCAGCGAGATCTCATTGAAGTACTCACTGTTGTCTGCGGTGCATCCAGGGACTCTTGAAGTGTATAATACCTAACCACCTCTTCTAGGATCCTAGCATTACCAGTTATTCACGCTTCATCATGTCCTGTTAATTCGGCTATATAGGTTGGCCTACGTGATTGTTGCATCAGTCTAGCTAACGTTCTACCCGGCCTCTCGCCCTCCCCTTACCACCTGGCCACAGCATATTTGCCTTGGAAGTGCGCCTCGCGCTCACCTGCTTCCTGAATTTCGGTCAGCAGTGCTGCACGTCTTGGCAAACTCACTCTGATAGTGTGATTCTATCTGTGTTAGCGTTCATCGAAAGTCTCTAAGTACCCCAGCACTTTTGGAGATACACACTCATATATGCCTTAAAGACTTCCTGTAATGTAGCCTTGGATTTCACTGATCCTACATTTATTTCAAAGTACTCAGTGATCGCCTCCCTCACCTCAGTTGCAAAGACGGCATCTTCAGGGCCATGTCGGGAAATCTCCATGGACGTTCTATCCCACCTGCTCTAGGGACTCTCAACTTTGCCAGCACAGGAGAATGATCGGACAGTGTGCGCGACAGGTGGCTAACTATGTCTATCCATAAAGCCACCCCACGGAAAGGCACCAGTAATCTAAGCGTGTCCAGGTGTTGTGGGGTGAAGGAACAGTGGTGTCTTGCTATTAGTTACCATATGAGTCTCATGCAAAAAAGCAATGTCCACTTGATGACGTTGCATGTAATTGGTCACTTGTTTGCATTTACGGGCATTGTTAAGGCCCCGAACATTCCAGGACATCATTATCACATTGGCCTCTGCCAGCACCTTGTTAACCATAATCTATATCTTGCATTTCCAACTTACAAGCACCTGGATCAATATAACTGCACTGCAAATGGCAATTGTTTGAAAACCATCAAAACTTTTACCTGCGATCTCAGTACCCCCCTCCCACCACCCATTCCCCCATACCTAACTTTAGGGGGAAAACCCCACCCCTTATCAGCACGTTTGAAAGTACATGCAAACAAAAAGACATTGTACTGTAAACCTGCTAGAAACTTAGAGGTGCATCCACACGAGGGAGAGGGGGGGGGGGGCAACACCCCACCGCTTTCCCATTGTCCATGGCACCAGAGTGCTTGCACATATGAATCGGATTTGTCCTTGGCGGTGCCTCCACGTGTCACTACCCCACACCAGAGGCGATGCAGTATAAACGTAATACAAGACACATCAACACCAGCCCTCAAGTTCTTGAAATAAGCATCAGCACAACTTTTTATTTTATTTTATTTTTTATACATTTTTTATTGATAGTTTCAGCAAAAGAACAAATTCAGGTAAACAAACATACAGATCATCATGTTACCACATCCCGGAATAGTATCAATCATCTTATAGAATATACAGAAAAAAAACTATACTTGTCCAAATAATCATCCTCCTCAGATACAAAGAGGGGTACTTATACTGACTCCACATCTGTAAGATTTTGCAAATAAGCAACCAGGTAGGACCAATAGTCTCTTGGGCGTGATCCTAATGGCAGTTCTTCCTCATAGGTGAGCAATGTTTCATGGCAATATGACATGTCACGGATCCACTGGGCAGTCCTCGGAGTGTTCTTGCTATCCCATACCATTAAAAGTTCGCCGTTTAGCTAACAATAATGCAATCAAACAAAATTTGCGTCTCGCCACTCTGACATTGGGTAAAAGGCCTAACAGACAGGTACGGACTGAGCAAGTAATGGGGACCCCCAACCATACCACCCAACATTTCAGTGACTTTCCCCCAGTACTCCATCACAGGTGGACATTCCCATGCCAGATGTATAAAGTCTGCGGTTTCGTGTCTACACCTTTTGCAATGTGCATCTGGTCGCAAGCCATATTTATGAAGTCGAGCTGGTGTATGGTAAGTTTGATGCAAATATTTATAGTGTAATATTCTCAAGTTCCCGTTAGGAGTTAATCTTTCGGTTACCGAGCAAACTTCTTGCCACTCTTCCTCTGTCAGTTGAGTGTCTAATACTCTATCCCATCTTGCACATGCTTTGTGTGTAGTGTCTGCTATCTCCTCTTGCACCACCGTATATAGCCGTGAGATAAGCTTTTTATCATTTGGAGATGTGATGATTAATTGTAATGCGTTCAGTTGTGGGGGTTCCGTTGGATATGTGGGATAGTGTTGCTTGATTGCACCTTGCAGTCTATGAATTGTGAAGCGGAATAGTAAAGTTTGATTACTAACATAATCAAAGTCTTGCATTTGTTTAAATGTACCTTCATTATATAAATGCCCTAGCGTATCGATTCCTATCTGTTTCAATAGTCCCAGACCCACCTCATCCTGAGTGACCGATAAGTTAGGATGATGTGGTAATGGGAGAGCGGGAGCGTATATAGGAGATTTGTGCGTTAGCTTCCATATTTGATACCAGGCAGCGTTTGTTGTGTCCACTGTGTTAATGTCTTTACTGTGCAAGGGTGGCCGCTTATGTGTTAGGATTGCAGTTAATGGAATAGGGTGTGCATCACTCTCCTCTATGGCCGTATGAGTGAGATAAGGAGTCCTATGATACCAGTGATACGCGTATTGAGCCTGTGCACATAGATAATACAGCTTAAAATCAGGCACTTTAAACCCCCCTTTTGAGTATGGCAATGTTAGAGCTCTCAACTCAATCCTAGCTTGTTTACCTGCCCACATTAATTTAATAAGCAAAGATTGAATCTACCGGAACACTTCGGGCGGTGGTGTAATGGGAACATTATTGAACAGGTATAAAAAATTTAGGAAGTATTACCATTTTGACTATTGCTAGTCTGTCGGCCAGCGTTAAAGGTAGCTGGATCCATCTTTCAATTTTGGTCGCAATAGTGCTAACAGCTTTACCATAGTTGTCTCGTATTACAATTTCTGGATCCCTGTTAAACCACACTCCTAAGTATCGCACTGAGTCTTGCTGCCACTCCAATGGGAATTCTGTAGTATATGGAGTCGTATTATTCGTGAGGGGAATTATAATCGATTTATCCCAGTTTATTTGGAGCCCAGAGTGCTGGCTATATTTAATGTATTCTCTCAGCAGTGGGGCCAAATTGCTTTCTGGTTCTCGTACGTAGAGCAGCATGTCGTCCGCATACATAGATATATGTAGGGGTCTCTCTAAAAATTGCAAGGCTGAGTAATGATGTCCTTGTCTAATTTTACAAGCTAAAGGCTCCAGTGCCAAGGCAAATAAGAGCGGCGACAATGGGCAGCACTGCCTCGTTCCTCTTTCTATTGTGATGATGCCGGACACATAGTTGTTGACTCGGATCCTAGCAATGGGTTTGGTGTAGAGAATCTTGACCCACTGCTGAAAAATGGGAGGGAACCCCATTCTCTGGAGGACCGCTAAAAGATAGGGCCATTCTATGGAGTCGAAAGCTTTAGCAGCATCCAACATTACTGCGGCCGCCTTAGTATCGGGTGTTAAGTAGTGTGCCAGGGCAAATAGTGTTCTAGTATTGTGAGCTGTGGACCGGGTCGGAATAAATCCAAATTGGTCCAGCAACACCAACGCGGTCATTAGGGGCTGTATGCGCACTGCAAGTAGTTTGGCCAAAATTTTAGAGTCTACGTTTATTAGTGACAGTGGTCTGTAGGATTCACAGTTTGTGGGGTCTTTCGCAGGTTTTAATAGTGTCACTAAGACCACTTCTCGTAGAGTGGGCGGGAGAACAGATTTCTCGAATGCATCCCGATACATAGCAACAATGTGTGGAGCTAACTGATCCACAAATGCCTTGTAGAATTCACCCTTGAATCCGTCAGGACCTGGAGCTTTCCCATTGGGTAATGATTTGATAATTTCTGTAACCTCTTCTACAGTGATTGGGAGGGAAAGGTATTGCCTGTGGGCGTCCGATAGCCACGCAATGGCCACATCTTCCATGTATGCCATTATCTCCTCTGTGGTGGCAGTGTGGCGTGATTTATAAATTGAGCTGTATGTAGTCATAAATTCCTTCAGGATACGCTTAGGAGTGGTTTGCATCTCCCCAGCTGAGCTTCTTACCTGCAGTACTGTTCGCGGAGGTCGGCCTTGACATATTTTTGATGCTGGCACCTTCCCTGGTCTACCCCCCTCGCCATAAGTTCTAGCTCTGGCATGTTTCGTCCTGTATTTGAGTTCGTCCTCGGCTAAAGATTGATGTTCCCTTATCTCTCCCAGCAGTTTCGGGTTCTATGATCGTTCGTACTCTTGCTCTAATTCTCTTAGTCTACTCTCACTTTTGGTTAACTGCTGACGAATATCTTTCAATATTCCTGCATTAGTGCTTAGGCACACTCCCTGCAGAGTCTCCTTAAAAGCTTCCCAGAGCAGACTTGGATCGTCGGTAGAAGGCTCATTAATAAGGAAGAATTCCGATATGGCGTTTGAAATCGTGTCTCTATATAGCGAGTCTGTCTGTGCCTTAGAGTTAAACCGCCAGCTATATGGTGGTGGTACATAATGTGGCAGCTGAAGACATAAGTAAACAGGGTTATGATCAGATAACGTCTTTGGAAGATGTTTGACATCATGAATCCAGAGCGACGCATTGTGTGATCCTACCCAGTAGTCTATGCGGGACCAACTATTGTGTATAGCCGAAGTGTGCGTGGCCTCTCTCCCTGTTGGATGTTTGACGCGCCACAAATCATACAGGGCTAGTTCCGACATTATATCATTCGATTTTCGCATGGCTTTCTTGTGGGGCTCCACTGTAGAATCTGACCTGTCCAATCGCTCATTCAGGACCAAATTGAAATCTCCTCCCCATATAAGTGTCCTATCAGCTACATCATATAGTTTTTGCCAAACTTCATGAAAAAAATCAGGCGCATCTGTATTGGGGCCATATGTAGTGATGAGCACTACTTTCTGTCCCCTTAGCACCCCCTTGAGAATAACATATCTACCCATGGAGTCAATCTCAGATGTTTCAAGGGAAAAATGTGTGCCCTTTCTGATCAATATGGTCACCCCCCTTGCATATGTGAGATACGTAGAATGATGACAAGACTCCGCACATCTATGCCCTAGTTTGCAATTGGAATAGGGGGCTAAGCGCGTTTCTTGGAGCATAGCAGTATCAACATGCAGTCTATCCAGGTAAGCAAACATGTGCCTTATCTTTTTCGGATTTTTTAATCCTCGCACATTCCAAGTTAATAAAGTCAAATTGGCTGGTCTTTGCCTAACGTCAGCCATATCTCAAGTTAACGTACAATCCCCATGTAAACGCATCACTTACAGTACCAACACGAGGATGACAGGTATCTCCCCAAGGTTTACGGTCAAAACATCCCTGATCTGTAGAAGATACCCTCAACCCCCAACCCCCCTCCCACTTTAGCACCCCAAATATGCCAAAGACATACCCCTACATAACCCACAACAAAACCATTACCCAGTGGGGGAACACCCATTGGAGGGTCTACCATGAGCACACAACACACTCCACCATGGTGAATGTGGTCAAGCAACAATAACAATGCAGGGTAAATATTTAGCAATTAGTGATCTGGAAACAGAACCTTTTGTGTCTTTTGCTAAATTCTGTTTTTGCATTTAGGCATGCAGCAGAAATCAAGAGTCTCAGCCTGACCAGTCATTTGGCATTGACCGCTGCACACCTGTCAGTAATATAAGGCAGTGACTGACAAGCATTGATTGCAATCCACTGGCAAAGTAGGTTACCTGCATATTACCCTTATTAGCACGACAGTAGTACATTGTGTGTACCCACATCAACGGAGGCCGCATTGGCCTGCAGGTTCGTACCACTGCAAGGCTTAGTTCCTCAATCCGCAAGCGGCGTTTGAGATCTGTTACGTACGCAGACATGACCCAGTCTTTCCATGCCATGCATAACTCAAATGTACTAACCCTTGTGATGGGTACTGTTGGGGGAAGTGTTTTCTCCTCGGAATATTCCCCATCAGCAGTTCACATTACTTTTTTTGCCAGATCGTCGCTCTCAGTCCGATTCCTGATTTTGCTCCTCTCAACGACGTTCTCTGCGTTTTAAGTTGATTTTCTTGACGAAGTCCAGTGCCGCTTTCGGGGTTTGTAACAGAGTCGCTTTCTCTTCCCACGTCACCTTCAGCTTTGCAGGGTAAAGCATAGCATAGTCCGCCTTCAACTCGCGCAGTTTGGCCTTGGCTTGTGCGAATTCTTTCCTTGCTTGCTGGACTGCCATTGTAAACTCGGGATATAATTCCAACTTGTTTCCCTGGTACGTTATATGCTGCTTCTCTCTTGCCATCCGAAGTGCTGCATCTCTATCCCTGTAATTTAAAATTTGCGCGATGATTAGGCACGGGCTGGCACCGGGAGGCGGACACGGTGCTAGGGCTCTATGTGCACGTTCCACAATGAGAACATTGGAGAAACTGTCCTCCCCGAACACTGACCTAAGCATGTCCTCCACATATTTTTCCATCCTGCCAGTATCTGTGGATTCCGGCACACCGGCTATTCGTATGTTATTTCGGCGTGATCTTGCCTCCAAATCCTCAGCTTTAGTCTTAATCACTTCCAGGACTTTTTCCATTTCTTTGCATTTGGCAGTAGTAGCGGTTGTTTCTTCTTCCACAGCCGTGATGCGGCCCTCAGCGTTATCCAGCCGTTCTCCCTGTTTGTCTAATTTCGCAGCCATGCAGTCCACTCGCTGGGTCAGTTTATCTAGTTTCCCGTTAATGTCCTGCAGGCTTGATTGTATCGCTTTAAGTACCGCTTCCACGGTGCTATTAGAAGTGTCTCCCTGTTCCATTTCTGTATCTGAATGTGAAGTTGCTCCCTTGGTCGGTTTCTTCGACTCAAAAGTGAGTTTGGGTTGCTGCTTGTCAGGTTTCCCCATGATGACGGGTTGCCTTTATTTGTGGGCTGCAAGGATACTTCACTTTCTCGCGGTGTAGACGAGAAGTTCTCTGCACAACAATAGATGACGCCGCACTAATTTGAAAATTCAAGTGCACGCTAGGATTTACGGTTCGCTGGTAAGTACTGAGGCGTGTGTGACACTGCAGCCATCTACTTTGAGAGTCCCCGAGCTGTTGTTGTGATGGCAGCAGGTGACCTTTGTGCATAGACCTGTCCAGGGCCAGGCGGCGATGTCAGATGATTCGTCCTGGCGCAATTAAGTCACTGCTCCATTTCGCGCGTTAAGTGTGGAATGAGGCTGTGATGCAACCGGCTCGCGGTGGTTTTGTTATAGAGCAGGATGGATTTGGGCATGCTGATAATTCGTCCTCCTCTCAACATATCATTTCAATGAGCCAGATGGCGCAGCTATCATGATTGGCATGCTCAGGTACTGAAGCGCGGTGCGATGATTAGACCTGTAACCGCCATTTTGCAGTCCGGGCATGCTTAAGTGTCACAGCGCTGTTTTATCTTGCATACCCTGCCACCTTTAATGTGCTCACATATTCTGTATATATGCAATCATTTCAACCCCGAATTGAAATACTGTGCACGAAATAAAGCTTTACCAAAGATTCAGGCACTCTATAGCAATGTCCGTTTCATGTCCGCCATTTTATGCTGTGAAGGTCGACGCCGATCATGCATTCAGTTGTGGAGCGCTTAAACCTGGCTGCGCATTTGTATTTCACGGTTAAGTTGCACTTCTACAATGTTGGCCTCAGGGATTATGCACACATGCGGGAATCCCGCCCGCCCCTGTTACCGCCCGCAGTGCTGCAGTTTTATAATATCGCACCGGCTGCACTTCAGTATGTCCAGTCTTTCTCCGTTCTCCCCAGCGGCGCAAACAGTACCTCTTTGATGTTCTTTAGCGTTTTGCTTTGAGGGAAAGATTCCGGCAAGCGATGATCAGTGGCAGGCGAAAGCCACACTGCAATCTGCTCCGCTACAGCGTCTATCGCGTTCAGGAGTCAGCCTTCCCCGCTGCCGTTATCTCTGTCATTTATCAGGCGGCCGCCATGTTACCTGGCTGTCGTGTAGTCCGGGACGATTATGCCAGCACTGGCATCTCCATCTGTGGCCCCAGTCCGTGCGAAACTACACCACCTGGATGTGCAGCATGTCTTCCGATATACTTTTCTGCCCGTTTCATGGGGAAAGGACGCTTATATATTGTCAGTCCGTGAGCTTGACCGGCAGAGCTGTCTCAACAGGCAGCCATTCCGCAGTGCGCCCTCATCAGCATCAGCACAACTTAGCTAGGGGAGAAGAGGTCAGCACTGGCACCCAAGTCTGGTATATCCTGCAACTGCTGCGGGGGCGGTACGCCATGCTGCCTCCCTGATTTAGAGTGTTTCTGGCTGAACTCCTGGGTGTCATGGGGGGAGTCAAAATTACGAGACTGCCATCCATGTCAACCTTTAACCATGCTGGGTACAGCATTCCATACCCTAACCCCAACTTAAGTAGGGTCACCTTCACCCCGTCGTACTTTCAGCACTCTTCCTGCACTATGGCGGTGAAGTCTGGATACATGGATATGGTCAAACCCTGCCATTCAGGCTGGCCCCACTCACGCACCAACCGTAGGTCGGTATCTCGGTCTCTAAAATTCAACAGCCGGGCTATGATCGTCTTGGCGGGCACCCCGGATTAGGTTGTGGTCCCTGGATACGATGCACGTGTTCAACTACAAATGTGGTAGTAAAGGACTCACCATCAAACAGATCTGTAAGGAGTATCTTGGGCATGTGACCTCGCTCAGTTTTTCACTAATAAGATCAAATCGATCCAGGACTCCTTTTTGGGGAAGTCAGTGGAAATTCATTCCAGCAGTGGGGTTGGGTTAGATTCTGTGCCTACTCCTGACTCGGTCTTGTCAGTCTTCCCGCCCATTTCTCTTTCTACATCTTTGGCACTTTTAGCTAATCTTAAATCTGGGTCACCGTTAGACCCTTGCCCGGCTAAATTCTTGGCGAGGATGGCCGATGTGGTTAACCCATTGATCAACCCACTTCTGAACCGTTCCTGAAGGGAAGGGATGGTCCCGCAGGCCTGGAAGCGGGCTATGGTGATCCCCCTTCCCAAAAAGCCGGGGTTAGACCCTAAGGCGCCGGCCAATTATAGGCCTATATCGCTGCTTCCAGCGTTGGCAAAAATTACGGAAAAGCATGTTCATAGTGTGCTCTCCGTCTTTCTGGAGTCTAATAATTTGCTGCACCCGTCTCAATCTGGCTTCCGGCCCAATCTGAGTACCTAGACGGCGTTGTTAGAAGTGTCTGAGGCTATTAGGGAGGTTCTTGATTCTGGAGGCAAAGCCATGCTTGTCATGCTTGATCTGTCGGCGGCTTTTGACACCGTCCCCCATGAGGGGCTCCTAGCCAGACTATATAACATCGGTCTGAGGGGGACGGTGCTCAGCTGGTTTACATCTTTTCTATCTGGCCGTCGACAAACGGTCTGGGTCCCTCCGGGTTCTGCTGAGATGCCGCCACTGGGAGTCGGAGTTCCGCAGGGTTCTGTGTTGAGCCCGACTCTTTTTAACATCTTTATGACCCCCTTGGCGGCACTGGCGGAGTCTTGTGGGGCCCAGATCGGTTCTTACGCCGATGACATCCAGCTTCTCTTCACATGTAGGAAAGGGGAGGATTTTGATGAAGAGAGCATTCGGGATTGTCTCGGGGTGATGTTCAATTGGTTCCAGCGGAACGGCCCTAAATGTAACTGACAAGTCAGAGGTGCTGTTTTTTGGTTGTGCCGCGGATCCTGATTGCCAGGCATGGTGGCCGACAGATATGTTTCCCCCAGCTCAGGCATCCCAGGTGGCTAAAAACCTGGGAGTTAAGATCGACAACAATCTGACTATGAGATTTCAGATTCTTGGCCTCACGGGCTCATGTTTCGGCATCCTTAGGATGCTCCGGAAGTTTCTTCCTCTGCTCTCCGAAGAGCACAGGAAGATAACGGTGCAAGCTCTGATTGGCTCCAGATTGGATTATGCCAACGTGCTTTATTTGGGTCTCCCGGATTATTTATTGCAGCGATTACAGGTCGTGCAGAATTCCGCGGCGCGTGCCATTTTTGGCCTTCACAGGCGAGCCAGAGCGTCCGGTCTCTTACAGTCACTTCATTGGCTGCCCATCCGTAAGCGGATAATTTTCAAGGCACTGACCCTGGCTCATAAAGCGCTCTTTGGTCTGGGAGCTAAATATCTCCAACGTAGGCTTGCTTTTTATCGTCCTTTCAGAGCATTGCGCTCTAATTCTTTGTCTCTTGCTTTGGTGCCTCGAGTCAGGAAGGCCCGGATTGGGGGGCGTTCCTTTGGTCTGAGGGCGCCCCAGCTCTGGAACACTCTGCCACTGGCCTTACGTTGTACCTCCAATTTGTTGTCTTTTACGAGAGGCCTAAAAACTTGGCTTTTTACTCTCTAGTTGTGCTATCTAGTTGTTTTTTGAATATCTGTTTGTTATGTTTTTTATGAGCTGCCACTATAAAGCGCCGGGACACTCCGTTGGAGTAGCCGCTGCGCTATACAAAATAAAGTTAACATAACATAACAAACCGGTCCAGCTGCCCAGTGTTGGTGGATTCGGGTATCCCCATGATACGAATGTTGTTACGCCGCCTACTTGCCTACAAGTCCTCTTTTTTAATGGCTACAGGTTTGAGGATCTTTTCCATCCTATTGTACTTCTTAGTGGTCTGGGCCGCGCCATCTTCCAAGTCGGAGATTCTACCCTCTGCTGTGGTCAGAAGCCTTTCCTGCTGATCCAATTGTGCCACATATATTCCAACATCTTGTCCAGGGTATCAAAACAAGTGTCCAGCACCTTAAAGCCCACCCTTAGCTCCAGCAACAGATTGTCAGGCCCAGTTGCCTCACTTGTGTGCATTACTCCACCCTCCGCCATGCCAGTTTGTGTGTCGCAACACTGGTTCCAAGTGCTTTAAAAGATAAGGTACTTTGCCATACGCCCAGCTTGTGAGTTACGGTGGTCTAGTGCGTAGATACAATCCCCTTCTGATGTGCTTATACACCATTGATATGAGGGGCCCTGTAGTGGGATGCCACGGCCCACTACGTAATTATGCACCGATTCACCATCTGCCCTCTCCAACAGTGTCCCACCGCAATAACAACATGGCACCGCTGCTGCACCAGTTATCTGTGCTGACGTAGTCTCCTCCAAATCAGGGCTCGCGGCCAGCCCGGTGAATGCTCAAGGGGCGGGGGGGCACGGGACAACCCTACCCCCTTGGCAATCGGGCCTCTCCAGCAACCCCACGGGCCGCAGTAATCATACCAAGACAGTGCAGGGTGCGCTCGGCTGGCCCCGGCGCCCTCAGTACCGCTACTCCTCCACCAAATGCTCTGCACTGAGGGCCGCTACAGCTCCAATGGGCCCTGCCATTAATATTGGGCTTGTGGAGAGGGGGGCCCCACCCATTGCAGCAGTCAGAGGGTTGTGACCCTGGGGGGGGCCAACCTGCGCGGGTCCCACAGCTTCCGGCCCTCAGGCTCACCCGCGGCCCCTAACACCTGGGGGCCTCCGGGGTGCGTCTGCGGTCTGCTGTTGTCTAAGTTGACGCTCTATGCCCCCACCGCAACCGCTCACCTTAACGCCGCCATTTTGTCTTGGCGCACAGCAGCCTCCCAGGCCCTTGCACCAATCTCGGCCAGCGTGTGCATGCGAGTCGCAGGCTTGCCACGCGCAGCCTCTGTGGTTCGGCACTGATCCACTCCACGATCGTTCTCCGAGTCAATCTGCATACCGGGTGCCGCACCACATCTTCCTCCATCGCCTGCAATGTTTTACGGGTCTGCATCGCCCCCAGGGCGAGCAATTTATCGGGAGTCGGCGGCGGAGCTACAAGCCTATGCGCCCATTACGGTAGGCGGCTTGGCCACGCCCCCAAATTTGCGACACTTGACATCTGTATGAAGTTGAGCTCGATCTGTACAAATCGCCCCGGCACTGTTCTGACTGCTTTTTCCCATGTTCAGTGGTTGGCAGATAGTGTAGGAACAGCAGTAATGTTCTGCTTAGATTAAAAATGAAGGTGAGAACCAATGCCACTAGATGAAAGACACAATCTTTTTACCAACTTGTGCCAGCCAGAGACAACAACGGCAAGATAAGGGAACATGGATAATGGTGCTACCTTCTTGCTGGTGGTAGAAAGCCAGGGTGCATGTGAGCTTCTTGCACAACCAGGTCTGATACCTCACCATGCCTTTTTCTCCTCCACAGCCAATTTACATGGTAACTGGATGGCAGTGAGCATTGGGGCTGCCCATATTCCATTTCAGACTGATGTGCGAGTTAAATTAAAGTAACCTCTTAAGTAATGGCAAACTCAGCAGACATACTAAAAATCAGTATACTAATTTTTTACTTTATTTTCTCCAAGAAAACATTTTCTTTTCATATCATTCAGTTCAGCAGCTTGTGCAGAGGAAGAATTTTTCCAAACATTCGCTTCCACAACAGTAAATACAGTGTACTGAGGCCACCTGATGACCATTTTCAGTTCACAAACGAGTCTTCTACAAAGACAACACAATTATTGTTAGAAATGGCCTAATGAAAGAAATCATCACATGGTTTTACAATTTACTCCACAATAGGCAACCAGTCATGTGGTGCCCCATTGTCTGGGACAGGGAATAATGTGGCTAGGACTTTGGTGCCTGCTCTATGGTCATATTAGATGGTGCAAGGAGAATTAGTTGTTTAATCGAAAATTGGTAAATGTTGTGTTTTATATTTCAACAGTAAAGGTTCAACAGTATGTGTAACAGTCACTGTCAAAGTGGGACCAAGAACAATAGTTCACTATGTAAGCAGCAATAGATTCTCTTCCAGGGGATCCTCATCAATAGTCATAAGCACTGAATATTCCCGCCCATGTGCGGGACCCCGGAAACAATATAAAAATATATATGTAAAAACACATATATCTAGCTCCACATATATGTACGTACATATATTATTTTTCTCATACCAATGCAGCCCCAAAAAGAGGCTAACACAATGTAAAACCTTGTACATGTACTGCAATTATAAAGGAAACAAAGAACACATTAAATCAAATATCCTTTGAATTTTGTGTTTTAATGAGTAAAAACACTCATAACTCCTGAAAATAGCTCATAAAAAGACATTGTTAGTCTCAGGCTGCATTGAAAAGCAATAACATAGAAAATGAAAGCATTTTCAACAAAAAACTGGCACTGTGCCTCTAAGGCAGCCCTGAACCCAGGCTTCCCATCATGCCTCAGGGGTGACAGTTAGGTCAGTTGTTCTTTCCAGCTCCTTCTGTCAGGACCCTGGTTAACAGCTCCCACCTTTTTTTGACTTTCTGTCAGAATTACTTGGTGTTTTCTTCAATTTTTTGATCTCACTCGACGGTTTTTTACCTTAGAGAGATAGTCGTACCTTTTTTGGGCTCAAAAAAAGGTTAATTTTCTGTCAAAAATGCCTAAAGCTCTTTTTGACACCTGTCCTGCCTGTGGGCATAAGAAGGCTTGGTCAGATACACATCCTGTGTGTATTCGCTGTCTACCTGACTCTCATGAGGTGGCATCTTGTGTCCACTGCCAGTCCTTGTCATTCAGAACTATCAAGGACAGAGAAAGAAGCAGAATTTATGGACTTTTGGAGAAGGTAGGTCTCCAAAGAGACTTTTGAACCGGTTGACGTCGAAAAAAGTTCCGACCTGCTCTCCTTCGGCGTCGAGGTCTCCAACGATGAAGAAGGTGAAGTCTTCAGCGTCGAAAGTCAAGAAAACTCCGCTGCCGTCAACCGGGCGATGTGCAGCGTCGAGAGAGAGGTCACAGTTGAAGCAGGGAGGCTCAACGTCGAGACCTCCGTCGTCGAAAAGGCTCAGGTAGAGTTTTCGACGTCGAAGCCTCTGCCGTCGCCTGGTCATCGGCGCTCGGCGTCGTGGCAACCTCTGTCGTCGTCTGGCTATAGACGCTCGACGTCGAGGCATCCTCCGTCGTCGACAGGTCATCGGTGATCGACGTCGAGGCAACCTTCGTCGCCGTCAGGTCATCGGCGATCGGCGTCGAAGCATCGGTGATCGGCGTCGAAGAAGCGATCGACCTCGAAGCATCCTCCGTCGTCGCCAGGTCATCGGCGATCGACGTTAAGGCATTCTCCGTCGACAACCCATCGGCATTTGACGTCGAGACATTCTTTGTCGTCGAAGGGCCATGGTAGTTCGACGTCGAAGTTTCCTCCGTCGGCGTCAGACCATCGACGCTCGATGTCGAGGCATTCACAAACGTCAGCAGGACACTCGCCGTCGAGTGATGAGCAAGGTTCGACGGTGGAAAAGTCTCTAAGGACTTCACCTCCTTTGAAGTCGACGTCGAGGCATGGAACACCAGTAATTCAGCCTCAGCCAGTGGCTCAGCAGTCTATAAGGTCGTCTGGTTCTGCTTCAGCTGCGAAGGATGACCAGGGCTCGCAAGTGAGTGACAATCACGCTGCCAAGCGGAAGAGGTCCCCAGAGCAGAAGGACTCTCGCAGTCGCTCCAGGTCTGCAGCTGGTTCAGGTTCGGACTCTGGCCCGGATGTAATTATTTATCAGTCCGGCAGCGAGGAATCCAGGCATTCACTAAGGGATGCAACAACTCCATCACATTCTCCAGTGAAAGATTTAGTGCAAAAGTCGCCTATTGTCACACTTTCACCGAGATGGTCCAAGCCACTTCATCACTGGGCTACGGACAAGGAGACAGGGTATCGGATGCAGTAACCGCTCGCTAGGCCTAGAGACCAGTCACACTCTCCGGTGAGGCAAAAAGAAAGATCACGCTCTCCATTTCTCCAGAGAGAAAGATCACGTTCTCCTGTTCGCCGAAGGGAAAGATCAAGCTCTCCAGTTCGCCCGAGGCAAAGATCACGCTCTCCAGTTCGCCAGAGGGAAAGAACGCGCTCCCCAGTTAGTCAGAGGGAACGTTCGCGCTCCAGGGTGCGAACCAGCAGGCGTAGATCTCGATCAAGAAATACAAGGAGAGACCGAAGAACTCCTTCCACTTCTTCCTCGTCCCACTCTCACAGAAACTACTCTCCAACCCTAACAGACCCTCCTTCAACGAGGGTATCTCCAATTGATGATATCTTCACTTTTCAGGACATACTTGGTAGGGGAGCTCTTAAGCTGGGAGTTACCTTAAAAGCTCCTCAGGTCAAGACCTCAATAATTTTTGAAACACTACAGCATAGGTCTGCACCCAAACCTCTTCTGCCTTTGGTGCCGGGAATTATAGAGCCTGTTATGGACGTCTTCTTAACCCCAGCGACGGTCAAGGCGGCTCCGGCAAGGATTCTTAAAAAGTATAAATCTCCAGAGGACGATCTGCTATTCCTCAGAGCTGATCCTCCCCCGGACTCAGTGATTATTGCGGCGGCGAGGGAGTCCAATGCAGTCGCCTCATCCTCCACTGTGCCTCCGGATAAGGACAGTAAGGTGCAAGACTCGTGGGGAAGGCGGGTCTGCAATACATCAGCGGCTTTTCTCAAGGTTGCCAATGCGGAAGCTCTCTTAGGGCGTTATGATCGATCCCTGTGGGATTCTCTGCAACGTTTTGTGGGGAAACTCCCAGCAGAGGATCGTAAGGACTTTGAAGAAATCCTCCTGGAAGGCAGTCAAGTCTCCAACCAGGTGATCAGCGCCGCAGCGGATGAGACTATCCTAGCAGCTCATGGGTATGCTCATGGGGTAACGGCAAGGAGGTCATCATGGTTGCGCCTAACGGCGTTAAAACCAGAAGCACAAGCGCGCATATTGAACTTGCCTTTTTCAGGTACTTCGTTGTTTGGCACAAGTGCGGCCGAAGAAATGCAGCGCATGAAGGCTGAGCTGGAAACTCTCAAGGCGGTGGGTCTTGAGAAGAAGAAGGAGCTGAAGAGGAAATTTCGCTCCTTCAACAAGGGCTCTACAAGGCAGCGGGTTCAAAGCCCGAACTGGCAGAAGAACCAAGATCAGCAGGGACAGCAAAAGTCCCAGTACAAAGGCAAGCGTAATTATAAGGGAGGAAATGATCAGCGCCAAGGCAACAACACCGGCAAGGCTCAAGCCAAGCAATGAGTCCTCTCTTCCCCCAGCACCGTGGACCACTCCAGTAGGGGGAAGCCCGGCAAATCATTTGAAAGAGTGGCAAAGCATCACAAAAGACAGATGGGTGTTGTCTACGCTTCAGAATGGGTACTGTCTTCGTTTCAATCGTCTGCCTCCACCGGTTCCCCCAATGTCAACATCAAATCATCAGCTGCACCTACTGTAAAGAGAAGTCTCCACTCTACTCGAAAAGTCAGCTATCGAGAGAGTTCGGGTCTCTCGGAGGGGAAAAGGGGTGTACTCCCGTTATTTTCTGGTCAAGAAAAAAGGACAGAAGGCACAATACAGACCCATCCTGGACTTACGAACACTAAATCTTCACGTCAGAAAGGAAAGATTTCGCATGTTGGCGCTTCACCAAATATATCCACATCTCAGGAAGGGAGATTGGATGTGTTCGCTGGACCTTCAAGATGCTTATTTCCATGTTCCAATACACCCCAGTCACAGAAGATTTCTTCGGTTCAGGGTGGGGACCTCCCACTATCAGTTCAAAGTCTTACCGTTTGGGTTGAAGTCGGCCCCTCTGGTATTCACGAAGTGTGTTGCAGTGGTGGCAGAGGGGTCTTCGTGTATCCATACTTGGACGATTGGCTGGGGAAAGGTCCTTCCCCAGTCAGCGTAAGAACTCATTTTCAGACTTGTATACAGCTCTGCCAGAGGCTAGGGCTACATGTCAACTTCGGAAAATCAGTCATTCAGCCCACCCAGAGGATCCACTTCTTGGAGCTCTGCTAGACTCCGAAGCAGGAAAAGTGTTTCCTTCGGAGGAGCGACAATCATCAATCGCCCAGAAATGTCATCTGATTTTTCGCGACAAGGCTCAGAAAGTGCGCAGGATTGCCTCCCTGCTAGGGTCGATGGCGTCTTGCATCTTCCTGGTCCGAATGCCTGACTTCGTATGCGTCCTCTTCAGTAGGATCTGGAGGACAAGTGGGATCAGCAATCGGCTCGCTGGGACGATCACATCATCATCATCTCAGAGGCAGCTCGAGCTTCTATTCAGTGGTGGACGAAAGCTCAGAATATGCAGGTGGGAGTCCTGTTCCACCAACCTCCCCCTGTGCAAACACTGATCACGGACGCTTCCCTTCTGGGCTGGGGAGCACACATGGGCCCTCTACAGGTGCAAGGTCAGTGGTCGCTCAAGGAAAGCTCTTACCATATCAACATGCTGGAGCTGAGAGCAGTACACCTAGCTCTCAAAGCGTTCCTCCCCTCAATCCAAGAGGCGTCTGTGCTAGTACAGACGGACAACACCACAACGGTGTACTACTTGAGCAAGCAGGGGGGGACGCGCTCTCGGACGTTGTCGTTGGAAGCGCAGAGGATCTGGCATTAGATTCTGGCTCGCGGGCTGTCTGTCACAGCGGTTCACCTTCCAGGAGAACAAAACTTGAGGGCAGACGCTCTAAGCCGTCATTTCGACAACAAAGAAGACTGGGTTCTTCACGACAAAGTGGTAGAGGAACTTTTTCAATCCTGGGGTTGTCCCACCATAGACCTGTTCGAGGACGACCAAAACGCCAAATGCCCAAACTTCGCCTCCAGGTTCCACCGGCCAGGCTCGAGAGGGAATGCTCTTTTGATCGACTGGTCAAACGAATTTGTGTACGCCTTTCCACCTCTTCCGTTGATTCCAAAGGTGGTGAGGAAGCTAACACACTCGTGCACAACAATGATTCTGATTGCTCCCGATTGGCCGAGGCTGTGGTGGTACACGGACCTGCTTCATCTGTCAGTGACTCCTCACAAGAGGCTACCATGCAGGCCGGACCTGCTGTCCAAGATGGACGGGAGGATCTTCCATCCCAACCTTCCGTCACTGAGCTTGGCAGCATGGCTCCTGAGGTCATCAAATACGGCCATCTAGGATTGCCAGAGGACTGCATGTTCATTCTGAAAGAGGCAAGGCGTCCTTCCACCAGACATTCGTATGCATGCAAGTGGAAGAGATTCTATATGTGGTGTATACAGAATAGTCATGATCCGATCAAATGTCAAGAAGAAGCAGTTCTTCCTTATTTGTTGTATCTGTCAAAAGCAGGTTTAAAATTTAATTCCATCAAGGTGCACCTAGCGGCCATAACGGCTTATAGGCGGTCACCTTCTCAAACCTCTTTTTTCCAGCTAGCATCTGTCAAGGACTTCCTGCAAGGGTTGAAAAAAGTATACCCTCCAGTGTGTCCTCCTTCTCCACCCTGGGAGTTGAACCTGGTGCTATCAAAGTTAATGGGTCCTTCTTTTGAACCCATTCACAAAGCTACTTTACAACATCTTTCATGGAAAGCGGCTTTTTTGGTGGCTATCACGTCAGCTCGCAGAGTGAGTGAGATTCAAGCCCTCTGTGCATCAGAACCCTATACGGTGTTCCATTTGAATAGGGTGGTGCTGCGGACGCATCCATTTTTTCTGCCTAAAGTGGTGTCATATTTTCATGTAAGTCAGACCATTTCTCTGCCCAGTTTGTTTCCCAACCCCTCTACTCCAGCTGAGAGGGCTCTGCATTCTTTAGACCTGAAAAGGGTTTTAAAATTCATCTTGACAGGTCTAAAGTGATTCGTCATTCTGATCATCTTTTCGTTAACTATGGATCGATCAGGACAGGCCATGCTGCCTCAAAACGTTCCATTTCCAGATGGATCGTTTCATGTATTAAACTTGCTTACCAGCTGGCGCAAAAACCCCTGGGATTCTCTCCCAAGGCGCATTCCACCAGAGGAAGAGCTGCGACTGCGGCTTTTCTCAATAATGTGCCCAGGTCTGAGATCTGTCAGGCGGGGACCTGGCGGTCCGTCCATACATTTACCAGACATTATTGTCTTGATTCTGACACGAGAGCAGATACCCAAGTAGGCCAAGCCTCCTTGCGGAATCTGTTTAACAGCCAGTCTGGGCTGTGATGTTGGGTCTTTCAAGGTAAAAGATGTACTTCTCATTTACCTGCAGGTGGTTGTTGGGCTTGCTATTCTATTCAGTGCTTATGACTATTGATGAGGATCCCCTGGAAGAGAAGGATAAGTTACTTACCTGTAATCCTAGTTCTCTTCCAGGGGTATCCTCATCAAAGTCATAAGCAACCCACCCGCCTCCCCAGGTAAATGAGAGTTGTACATTTTTTTGTATTTGTATTTAGCCCTGACATCAGGGTTATGCAAAGAACAACTGACCTAACTGTCACCCCTGAGGCATGATGGGAAGCCTGGGTTCAGGGCTGCCTTAAAGGCACAGTGCCAGTTTTTTGTTGAAAATGCTTTCATTTTCTATGTTAATGCTTTTCAATGCAGCCTGAGACTAACAATGTCTTTTTATGAGCAATTTTCAGGAGTTATGAGTGTTTTTACTCATTAAAACACAAAATTCAAAGGATATTTGATTTAATGTGTTCTTTGTTTCCTTTATAATTGCAGTACATGTACAAGGTTTTACATTGTGTTAGCCTCTTTTTGGGGCTGCATTGGTATGAGAAAAATATTATATGTACGTACATATATGTGGAGCTAGATATATGTGTTTTTACATATATATTTCTATATTGTTTCCGGGGTTCCGCACATGGGCGGGAATATATTCAGTGCTTATGACTTTGATGAGGATACCCCTGGAAGAGAACTAGGATTACAGGTAAGTAACTTATCCTTTCTAACACACCAGGAGCCCTGCTGCCTCTGGATCCAACATCAAAACACAACAATTGCCAGTACTGAGCCACAATCCTAGAGATTCATTTTCTTTAGGCTATATGAATAAAACATATACGTCCATCTAGAAATGAATCCATCATTTATTTTATTTGATTTTCAAATTCATTTAGAGCATATTTTATCAAAAACATTTCAAGTACATGTGTGACAAACCTTCTATCTAATACAAAAAGAAAAGCTATATACAAATAACTACACTCTAGTGTGACACCCACAAACACTCCAGATTCTCACTCAAGCAAACAGTTCCCACAATCATTCACAACCGCAACTCACTATCTCTCATATCATCCACACAACACACCAGTTCTAATAAAAAGCCGGTGAGCTAATTCTTAAATCCCTGCGCCAAACGAAAAATCACAAGTAGTAATATTAGAGATGTAGGACTGATTCCCAATTATCACCCTTCCATACGTCAAAACAACTAACTCGTCCCGTTGAAATTTTAATCAATATACACAATTTGTTTCACAGGGACAAAAAGACGGGGTCGACGCATTTCAAACCCGACCCTTTGTCGGGTTCTCATCAGGACCCAGATGTTCTGAAAATGAAACATAAAACAAACCTTCGTCAATATACAACCTAAAGACTTCTCTTTATCAACACACACCAACCAACGGTGCCTTCTGCCTACCTGATTTCCTACGTCTGACCTGATTTCCTATGTAGCAACTGTCAAGTAATTTATTATTATATTTTTTTTTGAGGTGTACACACATCTAGAGGGGACATAACAAAACACGAAATATTCGGTCGGCCTATTTAAAGAGTCAACTTGCTTAGTTGGGCAGTAGAAACATATCCCACAAACTCTTATCGGTGTTCAGAGCTTCTCCGGGGGGAGCCCTCTCGGTCGCAATAACTGGGTACCCAGTCAGCATCGTCGGCAGCTGTTTATGCCTGAAATGCTCCGTGGCGTAGTCTAGTTGAATAAACCAGACGCAACTTCTTTCTTTCTAAATCTGAGGCAAACCAACAACATGTTAGGGATTCCGAAAGCAACCCATAACTTCGTCCAGTCCTCGATCGAATGAACTTAACGCTAGGGTCCGGGAGAGGGAATTACCTTGGAAAATGCCTTTTATCTCTGCACCTAGGCAGACAAGAGCCGTTTGGCTCTGAAATAGGGTGATTTTTGTTCACTGTGTTCGTTATTGTATGTTTTTGAGTTTTTTATTATTATTTGTTGACTGGTGACTAGCAGGACTATGACTGAAAGTGACACGTTCGCTTACAGTGAAGAGTATATACAACGACTAATTAACGCCCCACCGGCGTTTGCATCTGCAACCTTGAGTCTGACGGCAAAAACTCAGAATGAGTCTAATAAATTAATGAGACTAAATAAGAAACAAATAAGAACTGACTTACACAGACATTTTCTCGTACAACATCTACGAGCAGGGACTATTCCAGGAGGCCTTTAAATCCGTAATATCCCAATGGTTTTCATTGACGAACCTGAATACAAGAAGGGATACAGTTTCATTGAGACTAAATGTAGTAGAGACCTCATGGTCTTAACTGTGGAGATAGCACATCGGATATCTCAAAAACAACTAGAAGAAATAGAGCCTCTTGAAACAGCAATAAAAAACAAAAACAATCAATTGATTACGGATGCTAAAACCTTACTAGATAAGGTCGAGAAGGAATCCTTGAATTTAAGGACTATACTGTCGCCCAAAAAAGTAATAAATTTGAACTGTATAAAAAGAACTTTTCATTGGATAACGTTTACCCTTAACTACAAACGGATTTTTATACGCGGACTGATTCGCGACGATTCCTTCAAAATTCCCACGGGAAATCGAGGAAAAAATTCCTCATGTTTTCAGATACTTCATCGTCATCCAGGGCCGGTACTGACTCAAGTGAATCTAGGCCAAACACCAATAGAAGAGGCAACCAGCATAACCAAAACCAGCAACAAAATCCGCAGCCTTTTTTAGGCAGAGGCCAACAAAGAGCAAGGGGCCGGTCCAGATACAACAATCAGCCATGGGAAATGACTACCCGACGACAGTACTACAAGAACTGAAACTGTCACCTCTGTTTCATTTATCTGACCGAGTTCTGACAGCGGCAGAAACGGCTGTATTGGAAAAGGGTCTTTCTTTTGTTCCCTCTAGAGGCACAGATTTTTTCAAAATGAAACTGGAAGCCACGGAATTTTGTCGCAAAATCCGTTTAAAGATTTATTTTAAAGATCAGACCGAGATGGGCAAGGGACCCAACACCAACACTGCCGACTAGTGTCATGAAGCACACTGACACTCACTTTGCACCACTACTCACTGCAACAGGTACCAGCCCAGTCCTTGTGGGCACTTTCACACTCATACGCACCGGACACCCTAATTCAGTACCACTGATATCAAGCAGGTCAATATATAACATGCTGGAGACCCCATGGCTCCAAGTCTCCCGCCACCCTCCAATTGACCCCCACTGTCCCAGACACCATGGATAGAAGATCACCAAACCCTTCCTTCAAACACAAGGCTGCTCATGGCTGAGGTTACACATCGTCTGGGTCCCCGGAAAGCAGGTGGGGATATAACGTCAGCATAAACAAGAGGTAGACATAAACAAAGAGGGTCATGGGCCACTTGAGAAATTCACCAACAAGTTGCGAAGCTGAAACGTGCCGCAAGCAACAATTCATTGCAAATAGGGGTCCACCAGGGACTTCTGGAACCATCCCAGTTCTGAAACGCACAGGGGTGTCGCACATTCTCTTGACCTGCTCCCAAACCGTTTTTTGAAGCATCCCTCCAGCCTAGTCCATGCCTCTCTCTCCTACCTGGTGCCACAAAGTCTTTGGAAGGGCCAGATGGGGAGAGGGCAGTTGGTCCACCGTGATGGGACCAGTGAGGGAGCAAGTAATGGATGGGGAACAACACACAGGGAAGCCTCTCGGCCTCATCTGGTACACATTTATCCAAGTGGTGCGCCAGCAATCCGGGCACAGGGTCTGGCGCACGACGAGATGAGTCACACCAGACACTTCAGGTTACACGAAGTAGTTACAATTCCATATCTCCCTGTGAATTATGCATTATGTCTGGCATACCTTGATGTGGGTTGCACCAGACAATGCTGGACACACACGGGTACAAGTTCAGCAGTGCCTCACGAGGTAGAATGAGACTCTGCAATGCGTGCTCCCCCACCTCCGAGGGTCGCAACCTCTGAATCGGACACCACATGCAATGAGCATGCAGTCGGCATGGCGCATGAGAGAAATGCCTCAGTCGATGAAGTGTACAACTTTGGATCCCGCAACCGGTGACTCCGCTCACCATCAAGACGTTCTTGCGTGCCGGGGTTCCTGCAGTACTGGACCCGCTTCGCCGGTGATGCGGGCTCAGTCTTGAGCTCCAAACTAGACAGGCACGATTCTATAGTTCCAAGCTCACATCGCGCTGTTCAGCTTTCAGCAGGCGATGTAGGTACTTAGAGGGCACTGCTCTCCAGATGTCACCCTCGGATGGCGTGGGCCCCTTGTAGGAGATCTTTGATGTCTTGAGACCTTCGAGAGAACAGGAGACCAGCCAACTGGTCCTTGGGAGCTCACTTCAGGGTGCCCCAAGTCAGTAGGTTGTTATGTTAAATGTATTTATTGAGCAAAATGAATGCCTAGGTGCATGTTGGCGCTCGCTGCTGAGTGCAGGAAAAAGGGACAGTTAAGTTTAAATTGTATTAAATAGCTATGTCTTATGGGTTTTCTGAAGGTAAGAAGGTTGGTGCAAGATTTGATGTAGAGTGTGTTTAATCGGCAGCCAATGGGGCCTTTTACGGAGTTTAGACATAGACTGATATTTTAGGGTAATGAGAAGAAGACGTGCTGCTGCGTGTTGAAGTGTTTGCAGCTCATTGAGAACGGATTTGTGTGCATTTAAATGCAGGCCCAGGCCAGCTACTATTCAGGAAGCAACAGACACACAGATGGATGGAATGCCGAGCAAATCAAATATTCTCCCCCAGTCAATAGATCTGGGTTAAACCCATTGTTCTTTTGCTCACCATGCCACCCCAGTTTAGACCCAGCCATATGCAAATCAGTTTTGACTCTGTGCATCATGGGTACAGTCCAGACCGAACTGTCAAGCCAGTACCTCCCAGGACCAGAAACAAGCACACAGTCCTTTTCACGGCAGTTATCCACCATGTGCACAATGGAGTCCTCTGACAGTGTGCACCACGCAGTCCAGGTTCTACAGTCCTGCATCCCTACAAGCGGTTGTCTTCACCCGACCACCCCTCCCCCCCCCCAGCCCCCCCCCCCCCGTGGGGGAAGGTTTTAAAGGTATTCCTTTGAACCAAAGATGTGTCCCATATATTTTCCTTCCTGTCTGCCATGAGACAACGGAATTAAGATCTCTGCCTTTATGGGGGCCATAATCTGGCCCCATAAACAAGGTGTTGCAATCTCTGCCCCGTGTATATATTGCCAGGTCTGCAAATGGCGGAGGTCTGTTAACTCTATTACATGCCCAACGGTTTATGGCTGTCGCTGAGAAATGCCCAGTTACTCCAGTATTGGAACTTTCATAGAGTCACATGCGTGAATCATTCCCCTTTGTCGAGATGGGACTCCCCGGTACTTCAAATAACAATGCAAAGCTATTACAAACTAGAAACTAGGCCTAGGCCCATTTCAGTTTTGTAGCATATCTACCTCTTTTTGTAAAAGAAACCAAACAAAGCACACAACCAGTCAGATCAGCCTCACCCTCTAGATTAGTCTGAGAGAACCTCAGACCCTCAGATTTTCTACCACATGTTGTGCTAGCGAGTCTCCACTGAGCTCTGCTCAGTTATTCCTTATTCTATTATCTTGCGAGATATTTTCAGCTATTTTTCACTTAATTGCAAGCAAATTGATTCCTTATGGCAGACAAGGAGAAAATGGGCCTTTTTAGAGCTAGTGCCACCTGCTCTAATAGGCTTCATGTGGACGACCCTTATGAGGACTGTATATACTGCCTGTATACTTACCACAGACCCAAGGATTGCAGGGTATGTTTTTACCTTTCCACTAAAACTCCGGGGTATCGTGAGGGACGTCTCCTTATCTGGCACTAGAATTTAAAATCCAGTAGGGATCCTGTTTCTAGTGATGACAGTGATGAGGCCTCATCTGCTTCGTCTTCTAGAAGATCTACAAAGAGGGCAAGATCTGACCCCCATTCTTCAGAGGAGCGCCCTCAAAAAGCCCCTAAAAAAACCTCCCATAGTTCTGACAGGCTTAGTCCTACTAAATCTGTCTGTCCTACTAAATCTAAAGGTGAAAAGGAGAGGAAAGGACTTATAACAGGAGACGGCGGAGTAAAGAAGGCGAGCTCTAGTCCTCCTTCTTCCCCTCCGGAAGTAAGGAAAACATTTAAGAAACCTTCTTCTGTTCCTCTTGAAGAAAAGCCATCAAAGAAACCACCGTCGTTGACGGGTTCATTGTCGACGAAGAAACCATCCTTGACATCGTTCATCGTCGACGCGGAGGGAGTTACTTGTAGACAAAGGTCAGTGTCCTCAGCCTCGAACAACTCCAAAGACTGCATCGTCGCTGATAGCTCTCCGGTGTTGATGGTTCCTCCACCATCGACGACGGCACCAACGATGACGGTGACGACGAAGCTGTTGACGTCGGCAGCGATAATGGCGACTGCGGCAACAAGAACAATGATGGCAATGACGATGATATAGTCGACAGCGCCATTGATGGCGATTTCTTCATTGTTGACGACACCGTCGACGGGAAAACATTTCTGGAGAAAAAGACAGAAAGTGTCATGTAACTCCTGAAGTCACTTCACCTAGCAAGGTGACTTTTCTACTACCTTATCTCCTGGAAGAGGAGGAATCCGACAATGAGGGACTTTATGGTTATGCCCATAGCTCTTCAGAATTGAATGTTCAGTGCCAGGAGGAAGATTTTGAAGAGGGCTATGAAGGGGAACATTACTATAATCATCCCCAGGAATACCATGGTGGATATCAGGAGGACGTGATGATGGGAGATTTATACCGCGCAACTTTAGGTTGAGGAGTTCCAGGGAATTATAGATGTCAACGATTTTAGAGTGGAAAAAAGTTGAGATATTATCACACAACTCCTAGGTTTCCACTATGGGATCCACAACCTGGGGGACTGAAAGGGTGTCTACAATCTTGAAAAGGTCTCTGGGGGAGGACAAAGAGGAAGTCAGATTAACATAATAAGCCCTTTTTTCCTCAATTATTGCTAACTTATATTCTTTTAAGAGGAGTTTATGGTGCTCTTTCTAAGTTGAATCAGGACGAGCCCGCCAAAGCCTCTCCTGTTTTCTACAGCCATGTCTCAGCAGTCTGAGTCTGTCTGAGAACTAGGGTGTAGAAGGGCTCCTTCTTGCGGAGTAATGGTATTTGGCGGGAGCAAGGATATCCACTGCCCCAGAGATTGAATTGGAAAATTCCAGGGCAGCAGAGTTAATGTCCTTCTTTAGGAGGGGCCTGAAACTATTCATGAATGGGGCGAGGGTATCATTTTTGATCTCCTTAAAGTTCATTCTGAGTTTCCATTTCTTAAAATCCAAGGGAGGGGGGGGTGGGAGTGAACAATTTTAAGCTCCAGGGGCACAGCCGGGTGGTCAGACCATGTCAGGGAAATAGGGGTACCAGTCTTCAGTCTGGGGTCATTAGAGAAAAGTCCATCAAGCGTGTGGCCCGTCAAATGAGTGGAGCTATCAACAAGTTGGATCAGGCCACATGAATCCAGGGTTCCCACCAAAGAGAGAGTGTCTCTGGAACTCATATTTTCCAGGTGAAAATTAAAATCACCTAGAAGTGTGAGATTAGATCTATCAATGAAAGATTCCATTACCTTCATCAGATCTCGACTAAAGGTGGTTCTGGGGCCTGGGGGCCTATAAAATAAAATACCAGAGAATGAGACTGAAGGAGTAGAATTGATGGAAAAATACATGGCCTGGAAAGAATCTGAGGGGGTAGAGAGGTGCTCAGTTCGGCAAATGGAAGAGCTTTTATGCAGTATTCCTAGCCCTCCGCCTCTCCGCCCAGTTCTATCCATTCTGGTTAGGACAGAGCCCTTGGGAATAGCATCTACAAGATCCGGAACAGAGGATTCCGAAGCCCAGGTTTCGGTGATAAATACCCAGGATGGTTTCCTCAATAAGACAAAGACCCTAAAGGCAGTATTATTTTTAATTAAGGATCTCGCATTAATGAGAAAGCCATCTTCCTTTGTCTGAAGGGGAGATTTAGGTATCCCAGTGTCCGGCTGCGTTTTCCTGGCATTCGGTGTTCCCGGTAGATTGGAGTTACATCCGCAACTAAGTGTGCTAAGAAAGGCATCGGGGCAAAGGGTATGATGACAGAATTTCCTAGCGGGTTTAAGTGCCAGTAGGGTTTGGGTTGAATAAAGCATGCTTACTTGCAGAAGGGTGGAACAAGAGCCTACCTCTCTGGCCCCAGGCACGTACTCAGCGCGGACGGGCGCAGATGGGCTGGACTTAGGCGCGTCCGCTGAGCGCAGAGGAAACCATAGAGCCTAAATAGGGTAGCGCCTGAGTGTCCAGCCCCGCGTGACTCTCTGTGGCCAATGAGGGCAGAGACACCAAATGTATGCTGGCGCCCTCCACAACAAACAGGAAAACCCGTGGTGGACCAGGGCGCCGGCAAGAGTAACGTGAGGCGAAGGCGGAAGCCTCTGGCAGGTAAGAGCGGGGAAATGTGCAAGGAAACAATTCAGAGTTTAAAAATGTGCAAAGAAGCAATTTGAAGTTTTAAAATACACCAACATAAGAAACATGCAGCATAGTAATCATGTAGCACCGTAGATATTTTGAAAGTCAGCAGCGTTTAAAAACGAGGCATCATAGTCATGCACTCGGTGAAATGAGACAAACAGGCACTGTTAACAACCATAGAGCCTAAATAGGGTAGCGCCTTAGTGTCCAGCCCCGCGTGACCCTCCGTGGCCAATGAGGGCAGAGACACCAAATGTATGCCGGCGCCCTCCACAACAAACGGGAAACCCGTGGTGGACCGGCGCGCTGGCAAGAGTAACGTGAGGCGAAGGCGGAAGCCTCTGGCAGGTAAGAGCAGGCAAATGTGCAAGGAAACAATTCAGAGTTTAAAAATGTGCAAAGAAGCAATTCGAAGTTTTAAAATACACCACCATAAGAAACATGCAACATAGTAATCATGTAGCACCGTAGATATTTTGAAAGTCAGCAGCGTTTAAAAACGAGGCATCATAGTCATGCACTCGGTGAAATGAGACCGTAGTCTGTATGCCTTCCTCTTTAATTTCGGACTTGCAATTCATGCTGTTTGATTACAAGAAAAGGCTTTCAACACCGTCCTCTATTTTGGAACAGGCACCAGTTCCCCCAAGACAACACTCCGTGCCTTCCACTCCTCAGGCACCACCATTGTTGCATACAATAACGGCACCGCCACCAACGCAGCCTTTCGTCCGTCACCAGGATACCTCGAATGACGATCAGGGGGACACAGATCTTCCAGACCAACAGGGAGAATGGGATGACTAGGTTATTCCCACTCCTTCTACTTTCTCGGTTCCCGTGGATTCTCCACCTGGAGACCTAGGTGGTTTCCACAACCTATTGGAAAGGGCGGCCAAGAAGTTTGATATGCCGATGCCCACTTCGCTGACCGTGTTTTTTTTTTTTACGACTTTAAGGAGCCTTTTAAGAAGTCGGTGCGGGCCATTCTCATTGTCAATTATTTATGTGAAGAAGGTCTTAAGGTCAGAAAGAACCCGGCCACAGTGGTTCCTTTCCTTCCATGATTGGAGAAGAAAATATAAGGCCCCAGAAGATAGCCCAGCTTGCCTGATGAGTAATCTGAAACCAGACTCTCTAATATCGCAACCTGCACAGCGGAGGTTGAAGAATCTGGCAGCCCCTCTAACTACGCCGCCGGACAAGGAAGGTAGACGCCTGGACAATGCAGGAAAGAGATTCTCTTCTTTGTCTTTGTTAATGGTCAGGGAAGCTAATGCTTTGGCCATTTTGGGCCGCTACGACCGGCAGGTGTGGGGAGACCTTTCCCCGTACATCGACCAACTCCCAGAGGAAAGCAAGTCGTAGGCCAAGATCCTCCAGGAAGGAGAGAGAGCTTCCTCTGAGGTTATAGACTGTGCAATGAACATCGCTATAACGCCTTTTCGATCTTTGGCTGGAGCAGCGGTCCTACGTTGGCAGGGTTGGCTTAGAGAAACCTCGTTCAGACCAGAGGTCCAGAACAAGATCCTGAATCTTCCCTTTGACGGGGAGGCTCTCGTTGGAAAGCATGTGGATGATGCTTTCCAAGATATAAAAAAGGACACTGACACAGCAAAGTCGTTGGGGACGCTTCAGTACCGTAAGGTCCCCTTTCTAGGAGCCCAGTGAAGAGGACTATCCTCGTACAGAGGAGGATTTCAACAAAACAAATATTCCTCCTATACGCCTGCTGCGCAGTCTTATCGCCCACAATACAGTCAGCGACAAGGTCAGTCTGCATCCTACTCTAAGTCGTCACCCAGAGGGAGAGCAGGACATCAGGGGAAGGATCCCTCATGATGTCAATAGTGGCTTGCCTGCCCCGACTACTGTTCTCACCCAACACCAAACACCTTTAGGGGGAAGGATTTCTTTGTGCTTACAAAACTGGCAAAAGATAACAGATCAATGGGTGTTCAACATAGTTCAATATGGCCATACATTGGAGTTTGTTCAACCTTCTCCACCCACCACTCCTCGCATGCACGTCACGAACCATCCACGTCTCCTGCGCCTACAGGTCCAAGTAATGTTACAGAAGTGGGCAATAGAACAAGTCCCGTTATCCCAGAGAGGAAAGGGGTTTTACTCCCGGTACTTTTTTGTTCGAAAGACTGTCATAAAGAGGCGTCCTATCCTAGATCTGAGGGTGCTCAACGCCTATCTCATAAAGCAGTCATTTTGAATGGTCTCCTTGCAGGACATACTTCTGCTTCTAAATTCAGGAGATTTCATTGCCACTTTAGACCTATAGGACGCTTATTTCCATGTTCCCATTCATCCATCGCACAGGAAGTTCCCCCGCTTTAAAGTAGCCAAGAGCCACTATCAGTTCAAAATTCTCCCTTTCGACCTCAGGTCCGCACCAAGGATCTTTACAAAATGTCTGGCTCCTGTAGCGGCCTTCCTCAGAAGACAACAACACAAGGTATTTCCCTATCTAGACGACTGGCTGATAAAAGCTCCTCCCAAGGCGGCAGCCAGGGAATCCTTGATAGCCTGCATAAGGATATTCAAGGATCTAGGTCTTACCCTCAACAGGGACAAGTCAAACTTTCGTCCTTCCAAGAACGCCGTTTTTCTGGGGGCCATACTAGACATGTCCTTGAACAGAGCATTTCCATCACTAGAAAGACAAGCTTGTGTCAATGGCTCAACTGCTTCTAAAAAGAATGTCACTTTCAGTTCGCCTCTACAAATCCCTCCTGGGATCCATGTCATCCTTCATTCCTCTGATACCCCACTGCAGGCTGTGGATGCGGCCTCTTCAGGAGCAACTGGACTTACAGTAGCATCAAGTGGAAGGATCTTTCGAGGACATGGTCAGGGTAACGTCACCAATGAGGCAAGCCATTTCATGATGGACTCACCAAGCAAACATTTCTCAGGGTCTCTCTTTTCTGGCCACCCCAGCTCCTCGGATGATTACAACAGATTTATTTATTTATGTCATTTATAGAGCGCATGAATCACCCCGGTTGGGGTATCTCCGCGCTGTGGCTGTGTTAGAGACTTATAAGACCTTCAAATAAGTGGCCGTTGGCAACAACATCATGGTCTTCTGAACATCAACTTGCTGGAGCTAAGGGCGATTTGCTTGGCCCTGCAGGCATTACTCCAGAGGATCAGAAACTCGTCGGTTCTCATCAAGACAGACAATACCACGGCCACGCATTTTGTCAACAATGGGGCGGCACAAGGTCCCGTCTGTTGTCCTTAGAAGCTCAAAGTATCTGGGAATGGGCGATCCTGCATGGGGTTTAGCTGAAAGCCGAGCATCTTACGGGAAATCTCAACAAGACAGCAGATACACTTAGCAGACTAAAGTCAGTCTGCCACGAGTAGGAGCTGGATCAGAAGACTCTAGACAGCATCTACCAGCTATGGGGCAAGCCATCCATAGATCTGTTAGCAACATCGGAGAACAGGAAATGCCAGTGCTTCACAAGCTGGCATCCCCATCCGGGATTCTGGGGGAATGTGTTTTCAAAGGCATGGTCAGGCGCCTTTGTTTATGCTTTTTCCACTTTCCTCTCCTGCCAAGGCTTCTAATGTAGATGAAGGCGGAACCCTGCAAGATAATCCTCATAGCACCGTCTTGGCCTCACCAGTATTGGTAGACAGAGCTTCTTCTTCTGTCGGTTGAACAACCAATTCTCTTGGATCCTATCCCATCATTGCTGACAATGTCCCAGGGCCAAGTGCTGCATCCGGATCCTAAATCTCTTCCATTGTCAGCATGGCTCCTGAACACAGAGAGTTTCTCGACCTGAATCTGTCCACAGAGTGTAGAGACATTCTTTCCCAAACTCGAGCTCAGAGTACGAACAAGACATACCGTATGAAGTGGAAGAGGTTCTGTCTCTGGTGCCAAGAATCGGGAGTTAATCCTTTCTCTTCCTCAGCTCAGGAGATTCTTCCTTACCTCCTTTCATTGGCCAAGGCTGGCTTAGCTAACACATAGATTAAAGTTCATTTTGCAGCCATCTCTCGTTTCAGAAGGACATCGTCAGTCCCTTCTCTATGGTCAGCTAGAATAATAAAGCAATTTATGAAAGGACTTTGTAGAGTTTTCCCTCCGATCAAACCTCCTCCACCACTAAGGCACTTTAATGTGGTCTTAGCTCAGTTCATGAAACATCCCGTCAGCCCTATCCATAAAGCAGAGTTAAAATTCCTTTTGCGGAAGGTGGCTCTTCTTTTGGCGCTAACATCTGCAAGAAGGGTTAGCGAATTGCAGTCACTCACTACCCAGTAGCCTTTTCTTCAGTTTAAAAATGATAGTGGTACTTCGTACTAACCCCAAATTCATCCCTAAGGTGCCTTCGGACTTTCATCGAATGAACCTCTGGTTGCCCCAGTATATGAACTTTCATAGATTCACATGCTTTGTATCATGCCCCGTCGTCAGCCTGGGAGCCTCGGTAAATAGAAAATACCATAGCAGTTTATGCAGAAAAAAGAGAAAGTAAGGCCTAGGCCTCATCTAATTTTGTAGCCTATCTCCCTCTTTTTGTAAAAGAACCACATTTTTGCAACAACCAATCAGATTAGCCTCACCCCATATAACTCTCAGGAGAGAGCCTCAGATTTTCTACCGCATGTTGTGCTAAGGGAGTCTCCACTGAGCTCTGCTCAGTTTTTCTCTTCAATTGGTTTTCTACACCATTTTTTCTCTTCAGGATGTCTGAAAAGAAAGCTTTATTCAAAGCCAGCGCAACTTGTTCAAAGAAAAGACTTTATGTGGAGGATAAGCATAAAGATTGTATTTATTGCTTATACCCAGACCACAAGGCCACTGAGTGCAAGATCTGCAGGACCTTCTCAACTAAGACTCTGAGAGACCGGGAAGGAAGACTTCTGACTTAACTACAGAAAATGAAGTCTCTGAAAGCGGTTCTGTCCAGTGATAGTGAGGATTCCTCCTCAGCAACATCTTTGAGGAGGTCTACAAAAAGGGGTAGGTCTTCCCTTTCTACTTCAGCCGAACCTCCTGCTAAAGCCTCTCAAAAGACCTCTGAAAGGTCTAAAAGGCTTAGTCCCCAAAAATCTCACCACCCAAAGGAGAAAGAGGGACAGCTTCCTGAGGTGACAAATGGAAAAAAGGCAAGTCAAGGACTTTCTATTGCCTCTTCGCCATCAGAAAAGGAGAAGATCTTTAAGAAGCCTTTGAGTACGTAGGATGACACCATTGCCTCCACCTCTTCTGCTAGAGAAGGAATATTCTGATGATGAGGAAAGTACATATGGGGATGCAAATAGTCCTTCACAACTTCAAGTGAAGTATCAGGACTCTGATTCGGATGATTATTTCCTGGATCAACATCATCCGGAATCTCAACTCTCTCCTCGGGTCTCACATCAGCAAACATCTGGCCAAGGTATGGTGGCCATGCCGACATCATTAACAAACGACCTGCTGTTGATGTTATTAGATTATAAGAAGAGGTTCCCATCTCAGACCTCTGAAACCATTCAGCCTCCTCCGCCTCCACCTCAGCAAGCTTCATCTACTCCTTGGGCATCAACCTCTCAGAGGCAAAGTGAACTGCCTGTGACAGAGGGACATGATGTGATTGCAGTGCTAGATGACGATGATGACTCTTCAGATGGGGACCAAGATGGAGAACATGTTCAGAATCCCGACACTGAATGGGATGATTATGTTATCCCAGATCCGGCATCACCATCTCCGGACCCTGTGGATTCACCTCCAGTGGACGTAGGAGCTTCCATAACCTTATGGAAAGGGCATCTAAATGATTTGGCCTTCCTGTTCCTGTCTTGCAGTCAGACTGTTTCCTCTACGATTTCAAGGAGCCCTACAAGAAATCAATCCGTTCCATACCAATAGGGGAACATGTTTGGAATGAGGTAAAGAAAGTGATGCAGTCTCCAGCTACTGTAACTCTGGTTCTACCGCTGCTGGAGAAGAAATATAAGGCCCCAGATGACAGTCCTGCATGTCTTATTGGCCAACCAAAACCGGACTCGGTTATTTCCCAGGCGGCTCAAAGAAAGTCAAGGAACCCGAGGGCACCGCCAGACAGAGAAGGCAGGCGCTTGGATAATGTAGAGAAGAGGTTCGCTTCTATGTCTAGCCTCCTGGTTAGGGCCTCAATTTTGGGACGATATGATCGCCAAATGTTGTGCGATCTCTCTCCTTTCATTGATCAACTTCCAGAGAGTGCCAAGACGGAACGAGAAGGATTCTAGAGGAAGGGGAAAGATCTTCATCGGAAATTATAGATTGTGCAATGGACATTGCTACAATGGCTTTTCATGCCTTAGCGGGATCAGCGGTCCTGAGGCGTCACGGTTGGCTGGGATGTACCTGGTTTCGCCCTGAGGTACAGAATAAAATCCTGGATCAGCCTTTTGACGGAGACATGCTGTTTGGCAAGCATGTAGATGATGGTTTGCAGGACATTAAGAAGTACACCGAAACGGCAAAATCATCGGGCACGCTTCAATACCGAAAAGTGCCTTTCCGGGGTGCAAGAGGCAAAGGATTCTCTACTTATAGGGGAGGCTATCAGCAACGATACTCCTCCTATTCGCAATCCTCTCAATCATTCAAGCCTCAGTACTCTCAGCAACAAAATCAATCAGCGTCTTTCTCGCGCCAATCTTCAAGAGGCAGACAGGGGCGTCAGGGTAGAGATACCTCTAAACGTCAATAGCGGCTTCCTGGCTCTGCCTACTGGTTCTTCACTTCTGGTTCCAACGATAGGGGGAAGGATTACACATTTTCTCGATTACTGGAAGATCATAACGACAGATCAGTGGGTCCTACAGATTGTTCAATTTGGCCATACATTAAAGTTCCAAAACCTACCACCTCCAAGAGCCCCTCGCGCCACAGAATCAAAACATCTGCACCTTCTCCGTCTTGAAGTCTCTCATTTACTCACCGAGGGAGCGATAGAACCAGTGCCACTCTCGCAAAGAGGAAAAGGATTCTTTTCCAGATATTTTATCGTTCAGAAGACGTTAGAAAAGTGGCGCCCAATCTTAGATCTGAGGAAGCTAAACACCTATCTCATAAAACTCTCCTTTTGAATGGTCTCTTCAAGACGTCTTACGTCTTATAAACCCAGGGGATTATACGGCGACTCTGGATCCCCAGGATGCATATTTTCACATTCCGATCCACCCAGCTCACAGAAAATTCTTACGCTTCACAGTAGCCAAGAGACACTTTCAGTTCAAAGTCCTGCCCTTCGGGCTCAGATCCGCTCCGCGGATTTTCACAAAAGTATTGGCCCCTGTAGTGGCATTCTTAAGGAA
Source organism: Lissotriton helveticus (assembly GCF_964261635.1). NCBI lineage: Eukaryota > Metazoa > Chordata > Amphibia > Caudata > Salamandridae > Lissotriton > Lissotriton helveticus. The sequence goes on along the minus strand of NC_136073.1, from coordinate 774,920,707 downwards.
ACAATCGCTAGAAGTTTTCCCTTACCTAGATGATTGGTTGATAAAGGCTCCGTCTTCTCAGGCAACGTCAAAGGCAGTCGAGAATTGCATCCATCTTTTCAGATGCCTGGGTCTGCGTCTCAACAAGGACAAGTCAGTTGTTGTTCCATCCAGGAGGGTCAAGTTCCTAGGGTTCATTCTGGATACAAGAATTTGCAACGCTTTTCCCTCGGAAGAAAGGCAGAAAAAAGCTAATCTCAGCAATCCGGTTACAAGGGAGAAGATCCCTATCAGTTCGTCTTTACAAGTCTTTTCTAGGATTGATATCATCTTGCATACCATTAGTTCCGCATTGCAGACTGCGAATGCGCCCCTTGCAAGAAAAACTGGACATGCAATGGTGCCAGGTGGACGGCTCTTTCGAGGAGAGGATAAAGGTCACTCATTTCATTCGGAAAGCAGCAGATTGGTGGGCGGTCAAGAAGAATATTTCAAAAGGTCTCTCTTTCAGAATGTTTCTGTCCCCTCTGGTTTTAACCACAGACGCCTCAATGGAAGGCTGGGGCGCAGTCTTACAAGATCTCCAAGTAAGCAATCACTGGAAAGCAGAAGAGTGTTGTCTTCATATCAATCTCTTGGAACTCAGAGCGATTCGCCTAGCCTTGCAGGCTTTCAAACCGAGGGTTCAAAATACAACTGTGCTGGTCAGGACGGACAACACAATGGCCATGCATTACATAAACAAACAGGGTGGTACAAGATCCCTTCTGCTCTCAAAAGAGGCCCAGATGTTATGGAAATGGGCGATTCTCAACAATGTAGTGCTTTCGGCAGAGCACCTACCAGGCACACTCAACACAACAGCAGACACCCTGAGTCGCCTAAAATCTTCCTGTCACGAGTGGGAATTGGATCAGAACACTCTGGAGGAAATGTTTCGACATTGGGGAACTCCAACAATAGTCCTGTTCGCGACTCCAGAAAACAGGAAATGCCAACTCTATGCAAGCAGGGATCGCCATCGAGGGTCGCTGGGGAATGCTCTTTCGATGTCCTGGTTAGGCGCATTTGTTTACGCCTTTCCTCCAATTCCCCTAATTCCAAAGCTTCTCAGGAAAATAAATATGGAACCTTGCAGGATGATCTTAATAGCACCAGCGTGGCCTCGCCAGTTCTGGTTCACAGAACTCCTCCTACTTTCCCAGGATCATCCATATCACCTTTGTCCCATCCCATCTCTGTTGACAATGTCCCAGGGACAGGTGGTTCATCCAGATCCGTATTCTCTCCATTTGAAAGCCTGGCTCCTGAGCACAGAGAATTCCACTCTCTAGATATTCCTCAGGAATGTAGAGAGATTTTATCTCAAGCTTGCGCACCAAGTACGAATAAAACTTACCGTGCCAAATGGAAACGATTCTGCCTGTGGTGTCATCGGGAGCACATCCATCCATTCTCTTCAGCTCTTCATCAGATACTGCCCTATGTTTTATCACTGGCTAAATCGGGCCTTTCTCATTCTTCTATCAAAGTTCATTTGGCGGCTATTTCAAGGTACAGAAGGTCAACTTCGGGTCCATCTCTTTGGTCAGCTAGAATTATCAAACAATTCCTGAAAGGTCTTTTCAGGGTTTTTCCACCAGTGCGGCAGCCACCTCCAACCTGGAATTTTAATCTAGTTCTGGCTCATCTGATGAGACCTCCGTTCGAGCCAATTCACAGAGCGGACTTGAAATTTTTGTCTTGGAAATTAGCTCTCCTTCTGGCTCTTACCTCAGTTAGGAGAGTGGGAGAATTGCAAGCTCTCTCCATTCTGGAACCCTTTTCTACAGTTCAAGAAGGATTCTATGTTTTTAAGGACCAATCCGAAATGTATCCCAAAGGTCACTTCGGATTTCCATTTGAACGAACCAGTGGTTCTAAAATCATTTTTTCCTCGTTCCTCGTCCTACGACGTCTGCAGGACGATTTCTTCATTCCTTGGATGTCCAGAGATGTCTCACATTTTATCTTGAAAGGACAAAGGATTTTAAAAAATCTTCTCAACTTTGTGGCTTTTAGTGCACCTCGAAAAGGACTTCCTCTCTCAAAGCAAGGGTTTTCACGCTGGATTACAAGCGCGATTAATTACTGCCACAAGACGGCAGGAAAACCACTGGAGAGACAGGTACGAGCTCACTCCACAAGATCAGTTTCATCTTCAGCAGCTCTCTTCGCTGGAGTCCCTATAAAAGACATTTGTTGGGCGGCCACATGGAGCAATGGCCATACCTTCACAAAACATTACTGCCTGGACTCTTTCATGAGGAGCGAAGAGGCAGTAGGACAAGCAGTACTGAGGAATCTTTTCCAATGATAGGTGAGCTTTCCCTTCTATCCCTCCTTCCTATGATTGCACATTTTGTATCGCATAAGTTTTCTGCATGTATGGTTACAAGGTATATATGCTTATAGGAGAATATTTATGCTGAAATGTTGGGATACGTTTATAACAAAATGTGCATTGGGGATTTACTGATAGCTACTCTGATACAAAGCATGGGACTCTATGAAAGTTCCAATACTGGGGCAAGAAAACAAGTTACTTACCTGTAACTTTGGTTCCCCAGTATTGGTAACTTTCATAGATTCCCATGCGCCCACCCTCCTCCCCGGGGAAAGCTCAGCCTCCAAAAAAAGTGGTTACTGTTACACAACGGCTGCGAAAATCTGAGGCTCTGAGGCTCTCTCCTGAGGGTTCTATGGGTAGAGGCTAATTGTAGGAAGGTAAATCCCTGACTATGGTTGCCCCCAACTTTTTGCCTGGTGTTTTGCTGGTTTTCTGACTTAGTTGACCTGAGGCCCTGCTATTCAGGACCTCAGGCCCACTGCTCTCTCTGTAAAATGGATTCCGTGTACCTTAGGTACATATCTAAATTGGATACTGAGTCACCTTATCAGTCCCTGTACAGTGTACCTTAGGTACCCAGGGCATAGGTGTACCCAGGGCCTACCAGGGGCTGCAGCATGTATTATGCCACCCCTGGCTGGCCATCCAAATCTGACACAACTGGCTGCTTGACAGCTGGGGCAAGGTGGTGTAATCACCCTTTGCTTTAGATATAGTATACCTATATCTAACCCTAAAATGGACACACAGATCTCCTATCAGTCACTCCTATGGCAGGCCTTAACAATCCTGAAGGCAGAGTGCTTGGAATCGTGTGAGATGGTGCTCTGGCATGAGCTGAGCCTGTCTGCGGCTTTCGGGATCCATCCCTTAGCCGTTTCCATGATATCGCATACCATATACTCTTAAGTGCATTATAATCCTCGCGGTTATGTGCCAACTCTGGTATCGCTTTATCAAAACATGTCGAGTAAGGTGTCATACGAATTGGAATACTAACCCCTCGCCAATTCTGGCGACGGGGTTAGCATTCCACCCTTCTAGAGGGACACGACATGTATGTAACCCCTAACCCCGGTTAAAGTCAGACAGAGCCTTAGCATCCACAAAATGGATGCTGCCACCGAGACACAAGTCTGCCCTCCTGCTGCTGGGAGTCCTCCCAGAGCAGGAGATAAGGACAAAGGGTTTCCTGCCAGGGGCGGTGCCAGCACCGTCCCAGACAGGGTTTTGTGTATTGTAGGTAGGCAGGGCTTTAGAGGAAGGTGACTGCACGTGGCACCCCGGTGCTCACTGTGCATAGGCTGGCTGGAACCAGTTCCAGGGTCACTCCAGACCCTGTGCTGGGGAAAAGCCCGCCAAGGAAGTGGGTGTCACCACCCCCCTCCTAGTCCCACCCATAGGGCAGGACTTAGTCGCGTGCCAGCCCCTTTTTACAGGATAAAGGTAGAGACTGGCCCCCTTCCAAATCAGATCATCTTTGAATCCTGAAACTACTTTCTGCGAAAGGAACTCAAGACTTCTTCCTAAGATTTCTCCCTTGTGACTAAGGAGTAGTCACCCTGCATCCGCAGGCACCATCCAAGAACACTGCGGTCTGCTGCAAGTCCTTCCTCCGGAATCCGACTGCCCAGCTCGACGAGAACCGGCTTCCCTGGCACCTCTGACCTCTACCCACCTCTACAGCCCAGCTGAGAACCGTGGGTGCGACGAGACCTCAAGGGACCGGCCATCTGCAAGACTGCACGACTTCTTTCCAGCAAGCCCGCCGAGTAATCTACTGGTGAGTGCTTTGGGGTCCGAGAAGCCCCGACTCTGAGCAGCTCCAGCTCCGAAGTGCCGCCCCCCCCAGCATCTCCACGATCTGCGTGGGGCCCTTCTGCTTTCCGCTGCTCACCGCGTTGTTTGGCTACTAGCCCGTTGGCTTGTGGCCTTCCTGACGACGCCCGACGACATTTCTGCTGCTGGTCTGGTTGCTCCAGACTGGCCCTTGCTCCCTTCCAGAAGAGGAGCACCCCGGACCCTCCTGGTCCACTCAAGACGCCATTTTGAGTCCACCGCGTGGGCTTGAATTAGCCAAGGCTTGTTGCCCACTCCTGGGTAACTTCGACGCCAACGGCTTCATCCATCGTGGGACAGCTCGCACCTCCATCCTGGTCGCCGACAACGCCTCCTGGTCCGAGAGACTGCAGAGCCCAGCAGCGCCCACTCACCTGACTGCGGTGACTTCGCCCGGTGCCATCCTGGTGCCCACTTAATCACTGGCTAGTGATTCAAGAACTTGGTCCCCTCTGCTTTCAGGTTTTCTTCTTCCTTGATCCAGGCTTGGATCCATCGAACTTTTCTTCACTGGTCGCCTGCCAGCAACTTCTTCCTTCCAGGCTCCTGGTCCGGCAACGAGATCCCCGACGTCTTTTCAGACCTATGCAGCTGCAGCCCCTGGGCTAGGTAACTTCGGCACTCCGGTGTCCCAGCATAGCCTCACTATCCAAGGGTCAGGATCCACTGTCGTTTTCTCCCTACCAGGTCGGGTTCGCCCGTGAACACTAACTTTGTGAATTCTAGCTTCCATAGACTTTGTCCCGCATCCCGCGTGAGAGTGCACACTCTGCACCCGAGTCCCCTGGGTCTCCTAGTAGTAATCTAACGATTCCCTAGTCCAGTCCTAGCGATTCCAAAGCCTATTAGAACTGTTACTTACCTGCTAGTAATTCGCATTCCACCTTTAGCGTATATGGTTTGTCGTGCCCCTCGGGCATTTGTGTAACGTGCTAACTTAAAAGTATTTTCGTAAGAGTTTTGTTGTGTGCTTAGCTCCCTGTCTCATAAAGAGCCAGGGTAGTCTTGTTATAAATAAATACACTGTTTATTTTCATAACAACTTGTGTGGTGTCCTTTCACTGGGTGTTCAAGGGGTAATGTGATGGTAAAACAGCTGGCTTAACACGCCCTCTAGAGTCTTAGCCTTAGACTGCTCGTATCCATGCTACTAGGATAGCTGGTCTATAAGGTTGACTTACAACCAATCATCAATAAGGGTTGTTTGGACTGATATATAGTGATCACTAGAATAGTGAGCACTGCACATCAGGCCAACTTCTCACATTGGTGGGCAGCGGTTGGGATTTGAGCTTGCTGTTGTTTTACCACACATATCCTAAGAATATCTTGTGAAAGATCACATAAGTACTAAAGGTACATATAACTTAGCTTAGAATACTCTGAGTTCTACTGAACCAGCTGTTGTAGCTCCTAGGGCCTAGCACACCCTAAACTACAACTCTAGCAAGGGATCAGTAGGCAAACATATAGTGTAGGTAAGTGCACCACTTACACCTCACTAGAAAAGCATGTCGACTCAGGAGGACTCTACTGAGACTCCCCTGGTCAGTGTTGACCCTCCACAGGTCACTTCAAGATATGCAGCTCTCAGTTTCCATGAGATGAGACAGATCTGTGTCTCCAGGAAACTGAAGCAGGGGTCTAACCCCACCACTTCCTTTCTGATAGGTCTCTTAGAGACATATGATGCCAGAAAGCTTTCTCAGTTACATGAGAACATGCCAGCCTTAGAGGGAACCTCTGGGGATCCAGATCTCCACAACACTGATTCAGCAGTTGAGGAGGAGGATCAGGAGGTACTCTCTGGGGATGAGGTAGACAAGGGTCTTGAGGTAGTCAGAAGGCTAACTAGGACCAACTTAGACTTACTTGGGCTAGGATCTGGGGGCCCCCCAGTACTAACCCGAAGTGGGCCTAACCTTGGAGTTAGGAGAGATAGATCTCTTTCTAGGGACTCCAATAGATCTCTGCACTCTAATGCCTCTTCTCAGGGGAGAAGGAATCCTCCACAGAGGAGATTTACTTCCCCTCAGAGAAAGGAGCATGAAGCTAGGATGAGACAAGCTGAACTGAGGATTGAAAGGGAAGAAATTGCCCTGGCCAAAGAGAAGCTTGCCCTGGCAAGAGAGCAGCAGATGAGTGGGCTAGCTCCCACTGGTGGCAGCAATCTCCCGAGAGATAGAGAGAAGGGTTTAGATACTAAACACCTGACTAAAATAGTGCCCCCCTTTAAACAAGGGGATGACATCCAGAAATGGATGGCTGCTCTGGAGAGGGCCTGCACTGTGCAGTGCATTCCCCAGAGTCAGTGGGCAGCTATACTGTGGCTCTCCTTTGATGGTAAAGGTAGAGATAAGCTCCTCACTACTAGAGTTGAGGATGCTAACAATTACCAGGTCCTGAAAAATGCACTGGTTGATGGGTTTGGTTTAACCACTGAGCAGTACAGGTTGCTGTTCAGAGACACCCAGAAAACTCAGTCTCAGGACTGGTCAGACTTTGTTGATTGTGCCACTAAGGCTTTGGAAGGCTGGCTACTGGGTAGCAAGGTTACTGACTTCACAGGATTGTATAATCTTATTATGAGAGAGCAAGTCTTAAATAATTGTCAGAACCAGTTATTACACCAGCACCTGGTAGACTCTGATCTGACCTCTCCACAAGAATTGGGTAAGAGGGCAGACAAATGGGTCAGAACCAGGATTAGGCCCAAGAACCAAGGTGGTGACCAGAAAAAGGAATCAACCAAGCCTCAAGAGAAGGGTGGGAATAAATCTCCAGATCAAACCACATCAGGGCCCCAAAAATCCTCTGAGGGGGGTGGGTCCCAGAATCCTTCCAACAACCAGAAGAAACCTTATTGTTATCCCTGTAAACAGGTGGGTCATTTAAAAACTGACAGCAGTTGCCCAAAGAATAACAATAAGGAAAACATCCCCCCAAGTAACATTCCCAAACCTCCTGTTACTACTAGTAGTAATCCCCCAGGTGGTGGGAGTGCCCCCAAGAATTTGGGTGCATTTACTTTGGGAGTTCCTGGGGACTCTGGCCTAACCAGGTCCCCAAACTTAGATACTCTTGTCTGTGAGACTGGCATGGGGTTTGCCAACTTCACAACTTGTCCCAACACTTTGGGCAAGTACAGACAGGAGCCCCTCATCAATGGTATAAAAGTTGAGGCCTATAGAGATACAGGGGCTAGCATCACTATGGTGACTGAGAGTCTAGTCCCCTCAAGGCAACTTTTACCTGGTGCCACATACCAGGTGACCAATATTGATGGAGTACAGAGAGATCATCCCATGGCAGTGGTCAATCTCAGCTGGGGAGGTGTCACTGGCCACAAGAGAGTGGCAGTGTCACCAAATTTGCCTGTAGATTGCCTACTGGGGAATGATTTAGAGCTCTCAGCCTGGGCTGAAGTAGAGCAAGAAACCCATTCTAAAATGGTAAACATCCATGGTAAGGTTAGTGGGGCAGTGGTAGCCACAGCCCCAGTCCAAGATATCCTCCCTGAACAGGTCAGGAGGGCTGTGCCAGTCACAGCCCAATCTCAGACAACTTCCTTCCCAGAACAGGTTGTCAAAGCTGTGATGGTCACAGCCCACACCCAAACTGAGCCCCCTCCTGAAAAGGTTGGGAGAGTTGTGATGGCCACAGCTCAAACTCAGACAGATGACAGTGTTGTGAAGCCTGAAACTATGGATCACTCCACTCAGACAGAGAGTATTGAGGAGGAAGAGAAATCTCCCTTCCCCCAGACTTTAGGACAGGATCAGCCTCCTCAGGGAACTGATCTGACCCCTTGTGAAGAAACTGCCACAGAGGTAGTCAGGCCTAGCCTGGCAGAACCCCTGATGTCAGTGGACCCTTCCAAGGTGGGACCCAGTCTGGAGCAGGTAACCTGCCCCTCTCTACCCTGCCTCAGTCAGCCCAGGGCTGTAGAGGTCAGGGAGGCCAGTGGTGGACCCCAAAGGGCCCCCTGTCCAAAAGAACTTCCCAATCAACAGATTAAGGGCACTGAAGCTAGTAATCCTAGCCAAGTGAAAATAAAACATACTCCTGAGGGATCCCCCTTAAAATTAGTTAGGGACCTCCCACAGATGGACACTGTTGGGCACAGCCAAACTTGGGACCTGAGGGCCCCAAACCTGACCTGTCCCTCCAGTAAGCCAAACAGAGGGACCCAACCTCCAGCTGTAGGTAGCCAGAGGTTGACCCTGAGAGCCCAAAACAACTCAGTCTTGGAGAAAAAGGCCTCTATGGTGGATAGTGATTGGAGGAAGCTGAGCCCAAAGTTAGTGGAGCATCACTTCAGTACTCCATTTCAGCACCAGCCTTTTTCTTTGACAAAACACACCACAGGTAGTGATTCCCTATGGTGGAGACCCTCAGACACCCTTAGGGTGAGGGATTGCTTAGTGGACCATGAGATAGGGGGTAACCATGCCAGTGCTGGTACTTCCTTATATGGCCACTCAGGCAATATAGGCTTACCTGGCAAGGATAGCCTTATCTCCTTTCGTTTGGGGGGGGGTTATGTAGGAAGGTAAATCCCTGACTATGGTTGCCCCCAACTTTTTGCCTGGTGTTTTGCTGGTTTTCTGACTTAGTTGACCTGAGGCCCTGCTATTCAGGACCTCAGGCCCACTGCTCTCTCTGTAAAATGGATTCCGTGTACCTTAGGTACATATCTAAATTGGATACTGAGTCACCTTATCAGTCCCTGTACAGTGTACCTTAGGTACCCAGGGCATAGGTGTACCCAGGGCCTACCAGGGGCTGCAGCATGTATTATGCCACCCCTGGCTGGCCATCCAAATCTGACACAACTGGCTGCTTGACAGCTGGGGCAAGGTGGTGTAATCACCCTTTGCTTTAGATATAGTATACCTATATCTAACCCTAAAATGGACACACAGATCTCCTATCAGTCACTCCTATGACAGGCCTTAACAATCCTGAAGGCAGAGTGCTTGGAATCGTGTGAGATGGTGCTCTGGCATGAGCTGAGCCTGTCTGCGGCTTTCGGGATCCATCCCTTAGCCGTTTCCATGATATCGCATACCATATACTCTTAAGTGCATTATAATCCTCGCGGTTATGTGCCAACTCTGGTATCGCTTTATCAAAACATGTCGAGTAAGGTGTCATACGAATTGGAATACTAACCCCTCACCAATTCTGGCGACGGGGTTAGCATTCCACCCTTCTAGAGGGACACGACATGTATGTAACCCCTAACCCCGGTTAAAGTCAGACAGAGCCTTAGCATCCACAAAATGGATGCTGCCACCGAGACACAAGTCTGCCCTCCTGCTGCTGGGAGTCCTCCCAGAGCAGGAGATAAGGACAAAGGGTTTCCTGCCAGGGGCGGTGCCAGCACCGTCCCAGACAGGGTTTTGTGTATTGTAGGTAGGCAGGGCTTTAGAGGAAGGTGACTGCACGTGGCACCCCGGTGCTCACTGTGCATAGGCTGGCTGGAACCAGTTCCAGGGTCACTCCAGACCCTGTGCTGGGGAAAAGCCCGCCAAGGAAGTGGGTGTCACCACCCCCCTCCTAGTCCCACCCATAGGGCAGGACTTAGTCGCGTGCCAGCCCCTTTTTACAGGATAAAGGTAGAGACTGGCCCCCTTCCAAATCAGATCATCTTTGAATCCTGAAACTACTTTCTGCGAAAGGAACTCAAGACTTCTTCCTAAGATTTCTCCCTTGTGACTAAGGAGTAGTCACCCTGCATCCGCAGGCACCATCCAAGAACACTGCGGTCTGCTGCAAGTCCTTCCTCCGGAATCCGACTGCCCAGCTCGACGAGAACCGGCTTCCCTGGCACCTCTGACCTCTACCCACCTCTACAGCCCAGCTGAGAACCGTGGGTGCGACGAGACCTCAAGGGACCGGCCATCTGCAAGACTGCACGACTTCTTTCCAGCAAGCCCGCCGAGTAATCTACTGGTGAGTGCTTTGGGGTCCGAGAAGCCCCGACTCTGAGCAGCTCCAGCTCCGAAGTGCCGCCCCCCCCAGCATCTCCACGATCTGCGTGGGGCCCTTCTGCTTTCCACTGCTCACCGCGTTGTTTGGCTACTAGCCCGTTGGCTTGTGGGCTTCCTGACGACGCCCGACGACATTTCTGCTGCTGGTCTGGTTGCTCCAGACTGGCCCTTGCTCCCTTCCAGAAGAGGAGCACCCCGGACCCTCCTGGTCCACTCAAGACGCCATTTTGAGTCCACCGCGTGGGCTTGAATTAGCCAAGGCTTGTTGCCCACTCCTGGGTAACTTCGACGCCAACGACTTCATCCATCGTGGGACAGCTCGCACCTCCATCCTGGTCGCCGACAACGCCTCCTGGTCCGAGAGACTGCAGAGCCCAGCAGCGCCCACTCACCTGACTGCGGTGACTTCGCCCGGTGCCATCCTGGTGCCCACTTAATCACTGGCTAGTGATTCAAGAACTTGGTCCCCTCTGCTTTCAGGTTTTCTTCTTCCTTGATCCAGGCTTGGATCCATCGAACTTTTCTTCACTGGTCGCCTGCCAGCAACTTCTTCCTTCCAGGCTCCTGGTCCGGCAACGAGATCCCCGACGTCTTTTCAGACCTATGCAGCTGCAGCCCCTGGGCTAGGTAACTTCGGCACTCCGGTGTCCCAGCATAGCCTCACTATCCAAGGGTCAGGATCCACTGTCGTTTTCTCCCTACCAGGTCGGGTTCGCCCGTGAACACTAACTTTGTGAATTCTAGCTTCCATAGACTTTGTCCCGCATCCCGCGTGAGAGTGCACACTCTGCACCCGAGTCCCCTGGGTCTCCTAGTAGTAATCTAACGATTCCCTAGTCCAGTCCTAGCGATTCCAAAGCCTATTAGAACTGTTACTTACCTGCTAGTAATTCGCATTCCACCTTTAGCGTATATGGTTTGTCGTGCCCCTCGGGCATTTGTGTAACGTGCTAACTTAAAAGTATTTTCGTAAGAGTTTTGTTGTGTGCTTAGCTCCCTGTCTCATAAAGAGCCAGGGTAGTCTTGTTATAAATAAATACACTGTTTATTTTCATAACAACTTGTGTGGTGTCCTTTCACTGGGTGTTCAAGGGGTAATGTGATGGTAAAACAGCTGGCTTAACACGCCCTCTAGAGTCTTAGCCTTAGACTGCTCGTATCCATGCTACTAGGATAGCTGGTCTATAAGGTTGACTTACAACCAATCATCAATAAGGGTTGTTTGGACTGATATATAGTGATCACTAGAATAGTGAGCACTGCACATCAGGCCAACTTCTCACACTAATCTTATTGGTTGTTGCAAAAATGTGGTCTCTTTTACAAAAAGAGGGAGATAGGCTACAAAATGAGATGAGGCCTAGGTGCATACTGCTATGGTATTTTCTATTTACCGAGGCTCCCAGGCTGACGACGGGGAATGATACAAAGCATGGGAATCTATGAAAGTTACCAATACTGGGGAACCAAAGTTACAGGTAAGTAACTTGTTTTCTTCTTAAGACTTTTTCCCCTCAAACTACTATAGCGGCTGAGAGATCACTTCTTTCTCTGGACATTCAGTGTTGCTTGAAATGTATATCCAAAGAACTAAGCACTTTAGAAAGTCACCTCAGCTCTTTGTAGCTTATATTGCTCCTTGTAGGGGATTTCCCCTGTCTAAACAGGGCATTGCACATTGGATTTCTAGCTCTATCCAGTACTGTCATCAATTGGCTGGGAAACCCCTCCAGGGAAAAGTCTGTGCTCACTTGACAAGGGCAGTTTCTTCCTCTATGGCTCTCTTAGCTGGGGTACCTATCCAGGACATCTGCAGAGCAGCCACCTGGAGGAGTATCCACACCTTTACCAGACATTACTGCTTGGATTCTTTGGCCCGCAGTGGACCAAGCAGTCCTGAGGAACTGGTTTAAATAGTGATGAGCTTTCTGTTTCATCCCTCCTTGCTTTTCTTTCCTAAAAAAACATCGCACCTTCTTTGATAAATGTATTATTTCTTGGTGTATTGTCTGCATATGAGCTTTGCGCATTCTGAGGATGCCTATTGCTGCGCCGATGATTCTTTGTAATTAATTGTATAGTTAAAGCTTAATATTTAATGTTTGCCTTGAGACATTACAGAGTCCAGGTTGAGGAAACGGTTTCCTTGTTCTACCCTTTTCCGTGCTTATGTACTGTTTTTTTTTGTTTTTTTACAGAAGATCAAGACAAAAAAAGTGCTCATAACTGCTAGCCACTCCGATTCAAGCATGTGAATCTATGAAAGTTCCAATACTGGAGTAAGAAAATAAGTTGTTTACCTGTAACTTTAGTTCTCCAGTATTGGAAGCTTTCATAGATTCACATGCGACCCACCCTCCTCCTCATGGAAAGCTCAACCTTCTTTTTTGACCGCTAAGGTTTATCCTATTGCACTACTGCTACAAAAATCTGAGGGTCTGAGGTCCTCTCAGGAGGTTTCTTGAGGGTGAGGCTGATCTGATTGTGTGCTTTGTTTGGTTTATTTTACTAAAAGAGGTAGGTATGTTACAAAACTGAAATGGGCCTAGGCCTAGTTTCTAGTTTGTATTAGCTATGCATTGCTATTTATTGTACCGGGGACCCCATTTCGACGACGGGGAATGATTCAAGCATGTGAATCTATGAAAGCTTCCAAGCCTAGAGAACTAACGTTACAGGTAAGTAACTTATTTTCTTTCATGTGCTCCCTCATCTCTAGTTTTGATCTGCACCAAATACCATGGGACACAAAGACTTTGATGCATAGAAATGTCCACTTTACATTCGTGGCATTTTCACACAAGATATGCCAAGCCCACTGTCAACATTGGATTTGGTTTGGCCTACCAAATCCAACATCATGAGGCTGAGTCCCTGCAATTCCTTATTACAGCTTGAAATACAGGTGACCCATCCCCCATGCTTACTTGAGGGAAGAGCAAGCCTCCTCGGTAGGGTAATCCCTGTGGGTCTTCCATACTACCTGGGCAGCGAACACCTGTGGGTGCCTGTCCAGCCCTTCACCTTCCACTCGAGTGGCGGTGAAAGGCCCCCCTTCCGGCTGGACTGTATTTATTACAGGCAGGCCGGAGTCCGCATGCTAAGGTGCTCTCACAGACCTGCTGTAGCAGGTCAGACACATTTTTAAATACATAGTCCGTGTGAATGCCCACAACCGCATGCAATAGAAGGTCAGACACATAGGTAAATGACACCAGCGGTGCAAGTGTGCACCCAGGCCGCACAGGCGGGCCTGACCTACGTTTACAAACATCATAGCCTCATCACTTCCTAACATGTGTTAGAAGGGTGCATGCACTTTCACACTACGGTATAGTGGGAAAGGGCCCAGAGCCTTGCTGCTCTACACGAGAACCAACAAAACATAAGAGGAACAATCAAAAAGTTTAGGGAAATGGGACCTGACAAGTATCCGGTCCAACAGTCACACTCTGGGTAAAGGCGCTTGCTATTTTGTCCTTAGACCACCTTCCTGCAGACAAACTGTCCTGCTTTTCATTTCACTGGCTGTGCCTTCTATGCATGTAGACGGAAAAATAAAGATGGCTGGAGCTACATTAATACTGTTAAAGGCATTCAAGTGCTTCAAAAAAGTGCCATGAAAGAGTACCTGATTGTAACAAATGACCTCAAAAGATACCTGGTTACTAAAGACAGTTCAGTTCACTAACTGCAAAGCAACATTTTACATCAGGCTTTGGAATTCATTGCACTTGAGCAGATAAAATGACAAGTTTGGGGATTTTACAGATGCACAAGGGGCCACACTCCTGAATGTGTAGGCGGCTCTGATTTAATTTCAGTTTTTGAGCTCTTCAAGACATTAGTTGGTCTACCGCTAGGAAAGCCCATTAATCTGTAGGACGGAAGACTGAAGATTCCCTGGCAAAGTCCAACCCCTCTTCTGGCTTACTCTTCCTGAAAATTTAATTGAAAAGTAAACATTCCTTTATGGATTGATCACAACTCGGTGCTTTAGAGAGAGGAATTTGTGGCTTTCTTTAAAAACACTCTTTCCTGCTATACAAGCAAAACATTCACAAGAAGAATAAAATAATAATTTTCAGGTGGTTTTGTTTTGGATCAACAGCTATGGGAGTGTTGCCTAATTTGTATTTGCACAAACTATTGTTTATTTTATCTACATACAGTAATGGGTGTAGCACAAAAATCCACTGCTGCATTTGAGTACAGAGGCTTTTCTAGGCAGATGTTTGGGCCTAAAGTGACATATTGCTTTGAGTGTGCATATGGCTCTGGGTGACCCGGTTACACAATCTTGTATTAAAATAGGGAATGTTGAGGCAGGAGAATTCTTGAAAAGTTTAACATGCTTCCCACATCCTGCACCAGCCTTGAAGAAACACCAGGTTGATCAGGCCATTCTCAACAGGGAGCTTTGGTATTTGTATACTTGAGACTCTAATGAGTGAGCGAAGGCACCCATACATAGGTAGTGGTAACAGAACATGACAGATCCCTGTCACTTTTATTTATCCTTTAGATGTCCCTTAAGGAGCGGACTCCGGCCCTCCTCCTCTATCACTCCGGTCTCTAGGGCCTGAGTCACAAAGGTCAGTTAGCAATTGTACCTTACCCTCTCTTTAGGTGTGAAATCCTCATGAATTTCCACACGTAAGACACACTCATGGAAACAAAGCTTTATGAACACAGGATCTGGTTATTTTCCTCTGAGAAATAACATATGTACGTTTTTACCCTCTTCCCCAAGAGGACGGCTGTGCTAGTTCAGAGGGTACAGCAATTTTAGATTAATAGGCCACCTATTTCGCCTTCCACCATGGTAGAGTCAAACTGATATGGGCGAAGGACTTGTGTTAACTGAATGTGAAAATTCTTTTGCTTTTCATTTCAAACCTGGCAGAGTGAAAGTCTGATTTCTTGACTAGGGGCTTTTTATTGGTGAATCTGCTGAAGGATTGTTTTCAGGAACTGGACTGGCTTGCATCCGTCAGTCGGCGGAATGGGGATGCAGGACTGCTGATAACAGACACTGTTCCGAACTCACCTTTCTTCTGGGCAGTGTATCTCACAGAGGTAAGCATCCAGTATTGTTTGATATGCTAGCATGGTACCTGTTAGGAGGCAAATGGGCAGCTAGAATGTATTCATGTTGTAAAATTATGATCCTGCAGTAGAGACATCAAGTCGTTTTTGTTACAGAAGTCCCATTGCAGAATGTAGACAGAGGGACACCCTCTGTCTTGCAGAAACCCTTTTGACTTCCAACTGCAGCATAATTAAGTTTAGAAATGTGTTCAATAAATGTGGTCATGTTAATGCCATATTTTTAGAAGGCTACTTGAATCTGTAGGGAGCTTGTATACATTCTGCTCCTGTGTGACAATATAGTTGATATTTTCAGTCATTATTGTCCCTGAGGGAAAACGTGCAGAGAAACACAGTGGCAAGTTTAAATCTCTGTGTGAAACTGTACTGCTAATTGACATAAGGGCCATCTTGTACAGTTTTAGAAACATTTGACACATTTGTAATTTATATTGCTATACTTGGAGTATAATATTTTATTTGAAAATATATTGGGTTTTTTCCTGTATAAAGAACAGTTACAATTGGTAGAGTCCATCAAGGAGGCAAACGCAGCAGTCTATAGAATGAGTATTATATTGTGTAAGAAAACATGAAACAGGAGTTAAACAAGTGCATGTGGAACAGCAGCGTACACGTAAACTCCCCCAGTGGGTCACTATAAATGCCGGGAGTGTACTGCTGCAACAATGTTATGTGGGGATATACTGTGGCAATAATAGGGTTGAAGAACTAGGATGCAGTGGCAGGTCGCGTCTGTGCAATGGAGAAATGGAATTGGACGGATAGAAAGGCTGGCGGCACTGTGTTGGAGGAGTGCGTGGGGTTTTAGACTTTAGATTATAGGGGTGGTGTTAAGGAGTAACAGGGGAAGGTCTTCATTCCCCACCGCTTGTAGGAGCTGTGAAAGGAGGGTAGCCCATTTATTGGGAGATAGGTCGCTTGCGCAAGTGCAGAGCTACTTCGTAGTGGAGGTCATCCTCCTCAGCTGCTCCCCACTTGCGTACCTCTCCTTGCGATACCGCCACCATTTGGCCCTTGGGGAGTGCTATTAGAGGATGAGCGTGAGCTTGGCAAGGACGCTTACCTTGTATAGTTAGTGATGTTTGAAAATGCCTAAAGAGCACACCTCCCAGGTGTGTATGTCTAGTAGTTTCATGACTTACCGCATGGTGTTGTGCTCAGACCTCCAGTAATCGTGTAGAGATGGGCAGGACATTAGCATGTGAGTAAGGTCTGTGTCAGGTGTATGGCAACACAGGCATCCACCTGTGCATCAGGGAAGAAGTGTTTCAATTGAGCCAGGGTAAGGTACACTCTGGATTATAGCAAATTGTATGTTTTTAAAAAGTGAGTTACAGGATACCTGTTGGGGGAATTCTAAAGCTTGCTCCCATTCGTGTAGCCCTTGTCTGAAATCAGCCTGCCACGTCTGTCGCAACATGTCGAGGGGAGCCATTGTTAATTCTCGAATAGCCTTGTATAGGCAGGGGATAAGGTGAGGGCCATGACCAATGGCAAGTATGGTTTGTAATATATGATGTTATATAATTTGTTGAACGTATGGCTGCCCCAGCAAATGGGCGTCCCAGCGCTAAGCACTGACAGCAAAAGGAGGACCAGCGGAGACAACGCCCCAATCCATTAATTAGAGAACAGATACGTTTTATAGCCTTACAAAAAGCTATATGATCATAAATGCATCTAATCTTCACCCGGAGGGAGTTCCAAAGTTTAGGAGCTAAAGCTCAAAATGAACGTCCTCCAGCTCTGGCTTTCTTAATCCGCAGTATAATCGGCAGGTGCTGATTAAAGGAGCGCAAGAGGCGGGATGGCGTGTACGGTGTAAGAAGATCTGCAAGGATTACTGGGGATTAGACATTGAGAATCCAGTGAGTAATACACAGAGTTTTAAAAAGAACACGCTTTTCCACAGGGAGCCAATGGAGTCTATTAATGAATTCTGAAATATGGCAGGTCCTGGGGAGCCACAACAACAGTCGCGCTGCCGCATTCTGTATTTTCTGTAGGCGCTTTGTCTCTGCTCTATTAACTCCCAGATATAGAGCACTAACATAGTCCAGCCTAGACATTATGGTAGATACAAAACGTGAAGTGGTCGGTGTGTTGTTCAAATGTGAATACAGTTTAACGGTGGACCATTAATTCAAGATATACAAGTATATTCCTGTGACGGAACCTGAATTTAATTCATTCAGTTAATTATGTCAATACATTCTTCTGTATCAAAACAATTTCAACATCTTGGAGAGTACACAATAATATTCTATACAAAATTTTACAGTGCTCATAGCCAGCCTGAAGAATAGCAGAACGATCGGCTGACGCTCGCAGATGCTGATACCGACTGCTCAGCGGTATAGGACAAATTAATGTTCGGATTAATAACGACCCTTTGTTCATCTGAATCAGCATTACATGAAGTAACACGATTTAATCAGGAAGGATTCCTGTATTTCTGAATACGGCTTTTCACTGCGGCCGTCATTCAAGATCGGACCAACAGAGCCGACAAATCCAAGTGCTCATACACCAACACTTGTCCTGAGGAAGACCCCAGAATGAGGACCAATTAACCCTTTGTAAACAGGGGTCGAAACATCGACAACCTTTATCCACCATCATACACTATAGGATTGTAAAATAATCCAGCATTGCCCTATGTGTAATATACCAGTTTGGGAACTTATGATCGATTATAGACTGTAAAGGTTCCACCATATATCACTGAATTGTGCTTTTATCACAATGCCTTTACCCTGTCCCTCACTGACCTAATCACCTCCATCCTACTTCAATTACTTTTCCCTTTCTTGCACCTATGAGCACTGTAAAATTTTGTATAGAATATTATTGTGTACTCTCCAAGATGTTGAAATTGTTTTGATACAGAAGAATGTATTGACATAATTAACTGAATGAATTAAATTCAGGTTCCATCACAGGAATACACTTGTATATCTTGAATTAATGGTCCACCGTTAAACTGTATTCACATTTGAACAACACACCGACCACTTCACATTTTGTATATACGATATGACCCAGGTCGGATAGTTTTGGGGCCTACCCCGTTAAAACTCACTAGACATTATGGTAGCCTGGATGAAGACCTGCTGGATTTTGGGCTCAAAAAAGACCCAACAGAGGTTTAAGACCTTGAAGGAGTCTGAAGCAAACTCCGACCACAGCCGTAGTTTGTGGCTGGAAGGAAAGGGCTGAATCAAACCAGACGCCCACATTAACGGTTTGCTTAGGTGAGGATGGAGAACCAAGAACAGAAGGCCACCATTGCTCACTCCACAAATGTGTGTTTTTTTTCCCACTAGCAAGATTTCTGATATTGTGGCGTTAAGTTGAAGGCAATTTGATGTCGTCCAGTTCATGACCTCTCTTAAATCCTCCTTAAACTTAGCAGCATCCAGAGCGAGGTTATTAGACAAAGCGATCACTAACTGTGTGTCGTCTGCGTAAGAGACAACAGTCAAGCCCCTATCTTTTGCCAATGCTGCCAAGGGCCGGATATAAATGTTAAAGAGGGTCGGACTCAGGGCAGAGCCCTGTGGAACACCCTGGTGAACACTGTATCTGAGGACAAAAAGAGGGGGTGATGACTTGAAAAGATTTTTCCGAAAGGTATGAGGAAAACCACCCTAGGGCAGTGACACTGATGCCAATGTCCTCCAGGCGCTGCAGAAGAATCTGGTGAGACACAGTGTCAAATGCGGCACTTAAGTCTAATAAAATCAGAGCAGAAGTGTCCTCAAGAGTCCAGAGAGTGCCACAGATGTTCTGTGACCGCCAGGAGAGCTGTCTCCGCACTATGACGCGGACCAAAACCATTCTGAGAGGGGTTCAGCAAATTGTAGGTGTCAGTGTAACTAGAGAGGATGGAATTGATGTAAGCTTCAGGGATTTTGGCCATCAAAGGGAGGAGGGAAATAGGGCGGAAATTATAAGGCTTGGAGTCATCCAGTGTGAGTTTCTTGAGGGCAGGGATCACTTTGGCATGTTTCCAGGCCATGGAAACTGTAGCAGAGGTTAAGGACAAATTTATGAGGTCACAGAACACAGGCAATAACTGTGGTAAAAAGCCTTGAATTGGTCAGGTTTAAGAGGATCCGCCGGCGATCCAGATTTAAGTTTGTTGCAGAAAGACCGCATGGCTTCCTGGGGAAGTGCCGGAAAAACAAAGTTATGGACAGGTAGCTACCAAAGGATAGGACCGACCTATACGGGCCACTATGTGATGGAGAGTTTTATAGATATCATCAACCTTTTTAATAAAGAAGGCAGCGAGGATTTCACATTGCTCATTGGAAGTGAGGAGGGTGAAGTGGGTTGCCCAGAAGTTTTAAAATTCTTAAGAAGGGAGAAAATACATTTAGTGGGGTTACTGCTATTTTTAATTTCCCTGTAGAAAAAGTCAGCTCTAACCTTCAGGATGGACTTATGATATTGTTTGATGCATGCTCGATATTGGAGTTTCAAAATAGGGTCATACTGTCTTCTCCAAGCCCTTTCCATGGTTTTACATGCCCTCCTAACTTGGGCTAGTTCGTCGTTGAACCATGGGCACGATCAGGTTCTACGACTGTTAGTCAACATAGCCGAGATCTGGGTGTCAAGTGTGGACGAGAGCCAGTCTGATAGAATACTGTTAACTCTATCGGTTTATTAGGGAGACCAGGCCTTTGGGTAGGAAGGAGGTCGAGGAAGCGATCCACTTCCAACTTACGCGACGGACATTTCAAAATAAGTCTCTGCGGAGCCTCTAAGGGAGGGCCTATACCTTGTAGTGTCAATGACACCAGATAGTGATCCCTCCAGTTCATAGGGAGGGGATGGGTGGCTGTGAAAGTCTGAATATTAAAAAAAGGTCTAACAGGTGGCCGGCTGCATGCGTACTATTGGGGACAAGTTGTCTCAGTTGGAATGCAGCTAGATCAGCTAAAAAAATTACTAATCTCCCTGTCTTGATTAGCTTCCAGATGGAGATTGAGCTCCCCAACAATATTGAAGTTGGCCGTCCTAGTAGCGAGCAGCCCCACTTTAACAAGCAGGGCTTCCATAAAATCTTTAGACGGCCCTTGGGGGCGGTAGATCAGAAGGCCTGGAAGGGTAAAATTGGCGTTGACCCCAATTTAAAACAGAGCGCATTCAGAATCTGTGATGCTTTCTATGGTCAAAGAACAGGTAAAACCCGTTCTAAAAACAACCCCAATACACCCACCCCTACCTTCTCTGCTAAGAGTTCTGATGGTATATCGCTGAGGAAGTGCTAAGTTGGGCTCTGCCATGGTATTAGCAGAGAGCCACGTCTCAGTCAAAAAAAGGACATCAGGGGCCTCATCCTGAATCGGGTCAAACACTTCAGCAGAGTTGCTTGACCAATGAGCGGCAATTCAGTCTCAGTATTTTAATGGCCGGCGAGGAATGTGCTTGGGACTGGTGG
The DNA here is from genome assembly GCF_964261635.1 of Lissotriton helveticus. NCBI lineage: Eukaryota > Metazoa > Chordata > Amphibia > Caudata > Salamandridae > Lissotriton > Lissotriton helveticus. The sequence continues at coordinate 774,899,937 of NC_136073.1, read as the reverse complement.
TAACCAAAGAATTAAACTCACAGATTTTACATAAAAAAAAGGAGCAACCACAGTGACATCAAACTGATGGGTACAGCGGTAAAAACCCTTCCCGATGTCAATCAGCGTACGCCATGAATACACCCGCTGTTGGACAGCAGAACCTGCATCATGTCTGGCGATGGATTGGCGCAGCGGCCGTGCAAATAGAACTCAGAGCAAATAATGTAATTTAAAAGTACAAATGAAGCTATTAAAAGCAAATACCAAAAGCATGAGACGTGCCAGGCACCAGTGAGTACAATCGCTGACTGCTGCGTGCCCGCACTACCATAACCATAAGTAGGCAGGGGGTCCGAAACAACTTGAGCGCTGCCTGCCCACCCGACCGGAACTCCCTGCCTGGGCAGGGGGAGGGGCGCCGGTCCACTCTCTGCTCAATCGGCAACTATCGTCATGGTAGACCGGATCGAATACTGGATGTGTAGCAGCTTCTGTCTCCGTGGAGTCCCACAGGGTACATGATGCGAAGTTGCCTATAAAGGAGGAACTGCTACGGGCGGCAGGGGGCCATGGTCTGTGGTTAGCTGTTCGATTAGGAAAAACTCAGTCTACAAAGAGGTCTCCTAATGTAAGCAGCAAGTGTTCTATCCAGGTTGCCATGTCCCTGCGTCAGTAAAAGCCCAGGAAGTGGGGAAGGCTGATCAGGGGCAACGCAGGGGTTTATGACGGCATCTCATGTGTGAAACGATGGATACGGACCATGCACGTCTGGGCTGCTACTGCTGTCAAATGCCAGCGGAAGGATAGCAAAACCTTTATAAGGAGAAAGACTTGTATTGTTGAGACCAGCAGTATTCCCTGTTCGCTGCATGTCTCACCTAAATAGCGCCAGGCAGTTCAGCGTGACAGCCATTGTAGTTGTGATCCTAAAAAGTTTGTCGCAAAGGGTGGGGCGCCCAATCCTCCTCAGTCCACCGGAAGCTGTAAGTTATGGAAGGCAATGAGGCGATGCTTACCCCAGATGAGGGTGCTTAATAGGGAATCTAGTTCTTTTAGGAAAGAACAGTGGGATGACTGAAAGGTTGGCAAAATAATATAAGAGGCAGGGCAAAATTACCATCTTTGCCAACGCTGTCTGGGGTAAAAGTTGCCATAAGTGCACCTGAAATCTATTACTTGCTAGGGTCGGATGGGGGTTCCCCTCATACAAATCTGACGTGGTGTGGTAAAGGCGGATTCCCAAGTAGCGGACTGCCACCTCGTGTCAGCAGAAGGGGGGATGGGGGTGGGGGCTCACCCAGGTATACGAGTTGTGGCTGGTCGGAACATACTTTTCCCCGTTAACTCGAAGCCCTGCACATGCGGTTAGTGCGTCCCATTGTGGGGAAAGGTCAGATGTGGTGTCTGAGATACATTAGTAGGGCATCTTTATATAGGGATACTGTGTGTGTTCTATCCTCAATGGGTATACCCCACTCTTGGCCATCCCCTTGCAGGCATATGGCCAGGGGCTATATGGTGAGAACGAAGAGCAGCGGGGAGAGGGGACATTCTTGCCTAGTCCCTCGATCCATCAGGAAAGGAGCGGAAATCAGGCGGCCCAGACATATCCGATTGTTCGGCTTGGTATAGAGTAACCAGGTATAGACAAGTAGTCACTGCCCTATGAAGAGAGAGTGCCTTGTGTTGAATGTCTTCTCCAGATCTACTGAGATAGGCCACATGTGGGAACTGTTCCTGAATGCAGTCTTGTACATGGAAAAGACAACGGACGTTCTGTGATGCACTTCGCCCGAGGAAAAAACGTTTCTCTTCCAGGGGAAACTCATCATTTGTCATAAGCATTGATTAATCCCCGCCCACTTGCGGGGACTCCGGAGCATACACAAAAAAACATATATATGTGTATGTTTAGCTAAAAAAGTACGGAGTACCTTCAAACATACATATATACATGTATACATACATAAACATGCTGCCTACCATAACTCAAATAGGCTAATATGCAAAAATTACATGGGTTTTTCATTCAAATGAAAATAATTTCATGTATCCTTTCTGTAACAGAGAACACACACTCCTTTAGTGTTCCAACACATCCCTTTATTTTCAGAGAAAAAAAGCAAGTAATAGAAGGTAATTAGCCCATAGGCTGCATAGATGAAAAAACATCACAGTAATAAAACTGGGACCGTGCCTTTAAGATGGTGGGTTCAGTATGGCAATCCATACCCCATGGGCAGCCTGTGTAGAGATAGCAGGGTAGTGTAGGGTAGGCAATACCTGCCAGCGAAGGAGGGGCCTGCTGGGGCACGGCAAGCAGTTGCACGGTCCCAGGGGCCCAATGGGGGGCAATCAAATGGCGAAATAGTGGCGAACTTCTGTGTGGGTGCCGAAGAGTCAGTGTGTGGCTGCCGCAGAGGATGGGAGGTCACTGGGCCCGGGGGAGCTCGTGAAGTGGAGGAAGCGCAGTAGACCCTGGGTTTGTGAACGCCCTGCAATCAGGCCTCGTAAAGGATCTCCCCCTCCCCTTGTGTGCCTCGATTCCAAAGCAGGCGGCCAGCACAGGTTCAATGCGGAGGGAAGAAGTGCAGCAAGGGAAGAAGTGCCCCTTCAGGCTCCTGGGGTGCCGTCCGGTGGGTGGGCCTTACCGCAGTGGCTCACCTATGCGTCGCAGAGCCTCCTTGTTCACCTCTTGGCGGCCACGCCTTGTTTGAATGCCCAGCAGGGCCTCGTCACTGGACACCCTGCGGGGGTGGCCTAGACCTGGGGTAGGGGCTGGGAGGAGATGATCAACCCCGTAGCCATGTCTGAACTGGGGTGGCAGAGTGGGCTAAAGAACGGTGATGGATTAAACCCAGATCTTTTGACTGGATGTGAGTGTTTGATTGATTCAGATGCTCCGTCCATCACCACCCGCTTTTGGCCGCCATAAGTGTGGCAGGGTATGCTCAGACGTGAGTCCCTTGCTCACTTTGCCACTGGATTCAAGCAAGCCGGGCTGAAGACGGCTGGAATGCCAGAAACCGGTCCTCGGATGCTTGTTTCCGGTCCAGGGAAGACATGGCTTGGCAGTTCGGGCTGGACTGTTCCCATGAGGCACAGGGTCAGACTGATTTGCATATAGCCATGTCTGAACTGGGGTGGCAGAGTGGGCTAAAGAACGGTGATGGATTAAACCCAGATCTTTTGACTGGGTGTGAGTGTTTGATTGATTCAGATGCTCCGTCCATCACCACCCCCTTTTGGCCGCCATAAGTGTGGCAGGGTATGCTCAGACGTGAGTCCCTTGCTCACTTTGCCACTGGATTCAAGCAAGCCGGGCTGAAGACGGCTGGAATGCCAGAAACCGGTCCTCGGAAGCTTGTTTCCGGTCCAGGGAAGACATGGCTTGGCAGTTCGGGCTGGACTGTTCCCATGAGGCACAGGGTCAGACTGAATTGCATATAACCATGTCTGAACTGGGGTGGCAGAGTGGGCTAAAGAACGGTGATGGATTAAACCCAGAACTTTTGACTGGGTGTGAGTGTTTGATTGATTCAGATGCTCCGTCCATCACCACCCCCTTTTGTACAGAGATGATCAACCCCGGCACAGTAGCTACGGCTTCCGCAATTGTCCAGAAGCCAGACCGGCCCACCGCCACGGAGTCTGGGGCTATATGGCTCAACCACACAGCCCTGGGCGGGGGGGGGGGTCAAGGTGGGCAGTTGAGGCCTTGAAAGGTCAGGGTGTTGGGCCCAGGGGTCACCTGTGCCCATCTGCGGCCCTGCTACCGGGCCCTTGTCTAGGATTTCAAGAGAAGTGTGGGCCAGCGGATGGAGCTGCAGAACGTTGGGTCCAACATCTTGGCTGGCCTAGCTCTGCCCCGTAACTGGACTATCCTTGTATAGTGTAAAATATGGTATTGTAGGTGCAGTCTGTTAGGTAATATAATAAAAGTGCAATCAAATATCCTTGGACCCGTTTTGGACAATGTAGATCCTCTAAGTATTGAGATGAGAGAATCTTGATTTCAATAAAGACACAAAGACCTGCATTTATGCATATATCTTTTATTGCTACTCCATCTGCAGCAATTTAAAGCAACTCCTAACCAAATTCAAAACTCTAGAATCATAATGAACATGTCACCCTTTATAAACCCTTGACCAACAGGCATCTTCCTCTTTGTAGCTGCTTCTGGGTCAAATCTTTCACTATGTAGACCTTATTTTGACCAAAAAGGAGAATCTCGAAAACTTCAACTGTTGTCCTTCCAAGTAGGACCCCAAATAGTGTTTGGGTTCCTCATATTCACTGTCTGTTAAAAAAATAATTTTGAATACAATTCAAACCAATACTTTAACATTCCTAATGTGTCATACTCCAACAGTTTAAAATTACTTGACTCAAACTGTAACACAATTATTTAATCTAACAGTTTCATATCTTGTCCCAACCAATTGTATCCCACCCCTTCCTACTACCCCCCCCCCCCTTTTTGAGAAGGGAGGGTGGGATAATGCTAGCCTCCATGTCTTTAATAAAATCCAGATTCTCTCATCACAGTACTTCAATCAATATACTTTATTCGATTTTCAAAATAAAATCCTAAGTCGAAAACAGTGATACTTTACATACATGATGACATTGACACAAATTACAGTTTAACTTGCTTTAAAACCCCAGAAAGATAGCATGATTACAAAATATCATACTGTAGTCAGTTAATAACTGTAGAAACAATAACGCAGGTCTCACTTGATTAAAATTCATGGGCATCAAATGTTGACGTATGAATTTATATTGCAAATTGCTATATCTCGGCCAAATCATCATTAATAGAGACACTGTCGTATTCACACAAGAACAGCTTGGAATCGTTATAACGACCTTAATTAGATTATTTTTTTCACTTAGAGTCTTTATTGTGATTAAGTTATAGGGGGATTTTAATCTGCACCCTTGTTTCTCCTATCATCACAGTACTTGTAGAATCTACATTTCATGTCAGGACTGGAGGATATCATTATGCATGTTCAAAGCTGTGAATAGTAACAGACGAGAAATGTTCCATAGGTTTTAAATACAACTGAGTAAACACACCAGCATTGGACCAATCTATAGTTTTCAAAATCTTCTCCAGGCGACCTCCTGTAGAAAAAAAAACCTTACTTGCCATAGCACCTATCACCGAATGCACTCCAATGTTCTCTACAGTAATACCTTCTTCAAGCATACACACTCATACTCGCTATACAGTGGTGTCAGAAGTTACAGGATTATATGAGCTTGCATAAGACAATAACTGTGCACATCATCCCTCTGGAATTCATTCATCCTGAATTCATACTCTTTCAGACATCTCACTACACCTAACTTAGAATGCTCATCGAACCCTATATAAAGCACAGAGGATGAATTTGGTCTTTCGTAGGGGATTTCCATGTATAGTCCTAAGCATTGAATAGTCCTGCCCGCCTACGGGGCACCATGGAGCACTTTTTTAAATATATCTTCTTAAGAGCTGCAGTTTGCCTTTTCTTCAGGAAGGCCTTGAAAAGCCACTTAGTCATAATGCAGCCTAAGGATCAGAATTCCTCATCTTGGAGTGGCAAAAGAAGAGACAGTAATGAAAAATGTGCTTAGTGCATGAATAATTTTGTAAGGGCACAGAAAAAGAACCTTCACAAACCCTTTTGCTATGAGAGAAACAGAGATGAAGAAGTGAGGGGTAATGTAGGCCATAGGCTTCAGTTATATGTAAAGAAAATAGAGACTGTCTTTAAGAGCAGAGGGACCGCCAATATCCCATCATGCTTAGCCAGTGTCAATTACCTCAGTTCTTTTTTCTGGCCCCTGATGACAGGACACTGGGAGCATTGAACTCATCATTTTGAGTTTTTTTTCTTCAAAATTTAACTTTAAAGTTCAGTGGTTTTTGCTTCACTCTATGTCTTTTGTGTTTCTCTATTGAGTGAAGTGTTTTCCTGACAGGAAAAAGGCTTTTTTCTATTTAAAATGCCTGGTCTATTCAACAAATGTCCTTGCTGTGGCAAGAAAAAGGCCAAACCAGACCCCCACGAGGTCTGTATTATCTGTCTACTATCTTCTCGCCTTCCTGCCTCCTGTGAAATCTGCAAAACCTTCTCCAGACAAACCCTGTGTGACAGGGAGAAGATTCACCTCCAGGGAAGGGAAGAAAGAAGAAGACAGCAAGAAGCCAGTGGGACCTTTGAGAGAAGGGGAGGTAATGTCACGTTTTAGGAGTTTAGTTATGGACTACATCTCCGAGAATGCCTGCTGTGTAGTCTGTCCTCTCTTTCCTTCTAACTCCTGCTTCTGCTTTCTGTATCTGCCTCTCTCATTAAGCCCTCGGTGCTTGTCACCTGTGGTGTTGCCCTTCCCTAGTGCTGATCTGACCTGGAACCTTGTTACCGGAGTTCTGTTTTTTCTCTTCTTTGGGATGTTACTTAACCACTTGGATTCGCGCTGTGAAGCAGCGATAGAGAATTGAGCCTTCGTTTTCTGTTTCCGCGGTGTTTGGTGACCTCTGACCCCATCTGGGAGCTGCGCTGTGAGAGCCGAGTGAGAGGCTCTCTGCCACCGCGGACGCACATACCTTGACCTTGGTGACTTTACCGCGATTACTCACTGAAGCAGAGAACATATGATAATTGACCGCTAGCATGTAGTGCATGCCCTCTGCACTGATATCTTGTGTTTATTTTTACTTCTTTTTTGGGGCACGGCACTCTGCTGAACATTTTGGCTTACCAAAGAGCTGGTGAGAAGCTCGGATTTGTACTTTGGATATTAACGGAAGCAAGAATCATTGCCTTTCGTGTTTTACGCAGCTGAGCAGGAAGAGACTACATTCATGAAGCTAAGTAGCTTTTCATATATATGACTGTGTACCAGTACCTACAAAGGACCTTTAGCTTTCCAGAACCGGGGTTCTTGGGCAGCTCCTGTTTCGTTTGCATTTACTTTATTTTTTCCTTTTTTTGCCCTTTTCTACTTGGATGAATGTGGCAGCTTATTTAAGTAAGTGAAGTCCCACACATTTAAGTATACCTGATATTGTAGTCTGTGGAGGAGTGCATTTATTTGTGTCCTTGTGTCTCCATGCAGGAACCAAAACACAGATCTAACGTACGGTGTCTCTCCTGTCATCGCGCCCTGTAGATGGTTTCTGGCTGCCAATCCTTTGTTTAATTTCTCCACTTTTCCCCTTCCCTTGGTGAGGTCCTCATAGGGGAGTGTTTATGTATACGACTCTCTTGGGGTACCGTTCCTAGGGAGGAGAGAAACTAGCAACTACATCGCTCCTGCTGTACTTGATGCTTAAGGTTAGTCAATGTGCCTGACTCTAACAGAGTGATAAGCCCACGTACTCATACAGCCTGAGCGATGAACACCAACACAGTCCTGACGTCTGTGCTGGAAGCCCTTACTGCGCTACGAGTGGAAGTAGACGCAGTTAGAGGGGAGAATCACGATATGAGGAACGAAATGAGTACCCTTAGACGTGAGGTAGCTGGAATAGCAAGGTCCAGTCCCACTAGTTCTAGAGGAACCCATTACATCAGGGACACTACTTTACCGCCTCCTGTACAGACTCATTCACCCATAACTCAGGGAGCACAAGGTCCTTCCACCATTCAGGTTATCCAACCAGTGCAGTTACCATTGGCACCCCCAGAAAGGTTTCTAGGGGATCCTAAGAAATTTGGCACATTTCTGGGACAGTGTAAGTTGCACTTTATGTGCAAACCAACTGTCTTTCCTGACGATCATTCCAAGACGGCGTTTATGTTGTCATATTTAGGAGGCAACGCGGCAAGTTGGTCGTTTCCTCTGATCGATAGAAATGATCCAGTATTGAACAATTTTGATGAGTTTTGTGAGGAAATGCGTAAACTTTTTTACCGCAAGGCTCACATGCTCTCCCTAGATAGGGAGTTGATTACGCTCAAACAGGGATCACAAGATTTGTTGTCCTATATAACTAATTTTAACCGTCTTGTTGTTGAAACTGATTGGCCATCCGAAAAGAGAGTCTCCTTGTTCTACCAAGGATTGAGAGGGGAGTTGAAGGATGTTCTGGCCCAGGTGGTGAATATGCCTACTACTTGTGCGGAACTAATAGATCTTACAGTACAGCTGGATCACAGACTGCAGGAACGAAGAGGCGACAAACATCGATATGAGATGCGTTTTCCAACAACCAGACCTAGAGCTGTATTGGAGGGTGCTCCATCTACCGACACTACCGAACCTATGCAAATAGGAGGAATAAGGGGGCCTTTGAGTCTTGAAGAGCGGACTCGGAGACGCAATCAGAAACTCTGCATGTATTGTGGAAAGCCTGGGCACTTTATCAAAGACTGTAGAGCAAGAACCAAAAGTGCAAGAAACATACCTGCAGTTGAATACCCCTTTAATGCTTCGGGAAACGAGAATGCTCAAACAAGCTAGAGACCCCTTGTTTGAGCCAAGACATAGAAAAAGAGGTCTACCACACTGTAGCGAACACAATGCAACCGTCTGTACCCCATATGAACTTGTGTGTTACCATAAAATGGCCCGGAGAAACGCCCGTGATGGTACACGCAATGCTGGATAGCGAAGCTACGGGCAATTTCATAGACCTTCAATACACCAAGAGATATGGGGTCCCGTGCATTCAGAAGGAAATTCCTGAAGCCGTGAAAGCTGTAGACGGGTCAGATTTAACATCGGGGCCGGTATGTTATCATACACGCCAGCTGGTCATGCAAGTAGGACAAAACCATTACGAACTCATTTCCTTTGATTTAATCGATGCTCCTCAGTTCAAACTAATCCTGGGAATGCCGTGGTTAACGCAACACGATCCCATAGTGAAATGGACTGCTCGTACGATCACCCTCAGCTCGGATTATTGTGCTGACCATTGTACCCTTCTCTGCATTCATAAGGAAATTCGGATGGAAACCACTGCAAGCACTCTGGCAAATGGAGGGAGAATCTTGAGTGTTAACGCTGTCACTACCCTTCCAGAGGTCTATAGGAGGTACCAGGATGTCTTCAGCGAGTAAGAAGCCAGCAAGTTACCCCCACACAGGGATTACGACTGTGTAATAGAGTTGGAACCAGGGGCCAGTATTCCCTGTAGCAGGATATACGCCCTTACAGAGGCGGAGAATGTCTATCTTCAACAGTACCTGAAGAAACTTCTGGAGTCAGGATTCATACGTCCCTCTACGTCCCCTGCATCGTCACCTCTATTTTTTATCCCAAAGAAGGAAGGGGGGTTGCGAACATGCATCGATTATAGAGCCATTAATAGAGTAACCAGAAAGAACAGGTACCCTCTCCCTTTGATACCAGTCCTGTTGGACCAGTTGAAGGACGCAAAAAATTTTACCAAGCTTGACCTGCGGGGTGCGTATCATCTTGTGAGAGTCCGCCGTGGAGATGAATGGAAGACCGCTTTCCGCACCAAATATGGGCTCTATGAGTACCAGGTCATGCCCTTCGGCCTGTGCAATGCCCCTGCGGCATTTCAATTCTTTATGGATGAGGTGTTGAGGAGCTTGCTGGACGTTTCATGCATCGTCTATATCGACGACATTTTGATTTACTCTCCTACACTAGAAGACCATGTTAAGCATGTGATGGAAGTGTTGGAACGGTTGCAACGCCATGAGCTATTTGCCAAACTGGAGAAGTGCTTGTTTCATACCACAGAAGTAGAATTTCTAGAATAAGTCATCGGCCCGAATGGGTTACGGATGGACCACAAGAAGATTCAAGCAATTATTCAATGGGAATCTCCCTCTAGTGTGAAAGATTTGCAAAGCTTCCTAGGCTTTGCAAACTTTTACCGAAGATTCATTAAAGACTTCTCTAGGATCATCCAACCCTTAACCCATCTATTGAAGAAGGGAGCTGTCTTCAAGTGGACTGACCCTGCCGAATGTGCTTTTCAGGCTCTGAAGGCCGGCTTCATCACCGCACCCATCTTACGGCATCCAGATGCCAGTCAGCCCTTCGTGATGGAGACTGATGCCTCTCATTATGCTATAGGAGGCATTTTATCGCAAAGAAACCCAGACACTGGCCAAATCCATCCTGTGGCATACTTTTCCAGGAAATTGTCCTCCAGTGAAATAAACTATAGTATCACGGATAAAGAGTTGCTGGCCATTAAGCGGGCATGCGAGGAATGGCGACATCATCTTCTGGGGGCCAGACACACTGTTGAAATCTTTACGGATCACCGAATTCTCCTCTACCTGAAAAGTGCGAAGGCATTAACACCACGCCAGTTACGGTGGTCTTTGTTTTTCTCGGATTTTGACTTTGTAGTAAAATACCGTCCAGGCCCACAAAACGGCAAAGCAGATGCCCTTTCAAGACCGGAATCTGTATTGAGGGATCAAACATCAGATGTCGACGATCCTCCTGTCATCCTACACAAGGCTTCCTTCAATCCATCTGCTTCAGCCATCACATGTTCCTCAGATTTCCTGAAGCAAGTTGAAGAGGAAATCAAAGCTGTGGATACACAATCCTGGATAGCCAAAGAACCGTTACAGAGAGTATTGAGAGGCAAGTTACTCTTCAGAGAAAAGCAATTGTACCTGCCGGAGAAAGAGTTACAGATTCAAGTCCTACAATGGACACATGATTTCTCCTTGAGTGGACACATGGGAGTACAGAAGACGTTACAGACCACTTCTGGATACTTTTGGTGGGAGACGATGCGGAAGGACATCGAAGAGTACGTTGCCAGATGCCCCATTTGCATTCAAGCTAAAGCACAGCATCAACGAAGCAGCGGATTACTACGTCCCATACGATACCTCCAGCACCATGGCACACGGTGTCCATGGACTTCATCGTGGAAATGCCTCTCAGTTTCGGCAACACCACCATCCTAGTGGTTATAGACCATCTAACCAAAATGGGTCATTTTATTGCACTGACCAAGTTGCCCACGTCAGGAGAACTAGCCATAGTCTTCTTGCAAAACGTTGTACGTTTACACGGTGTTCCCTCTGTTCTCATTACGGATAGAGGGACACAGTTCACCTCTAAATTCTGGAAGGCTCTGTGTGACATTATGAAAATCGATGCTTGTTTGTCAACAAGCTATCATCCGCAGACAGACGGCAAAACAGAAAGACTTAACCAAAGGCAAGAGCAGTATCTAAGGTGTTTTACCCTCCAGCAGAATGAGGAATGGAGAACGCTGTTGTGGATGGCGGAGTTCGCCTATAACAACGCTACTCATTCTTCTCTGGGATGTTCGCCCTAACGGTTATCACCCCAATTCACTACCTTTTGAACAACCATGTCTTTCTTCCCATCCTACCATTCAACAACACCATGATCACCTTCTTGCCGTTTTGCCGGATGCCAAAGAGCATCTGGCGGCAGCCAGAAACCGCGACAAAACACAGGCCGACAGAAGGAGAACTCCTGAGCCAGCATACTCAGTGGGAGAGAAAGTATGGTTAAGTACCAAACACTTGAAATTTAAGGGGAATACACGTTTACAACCTAAGTTTGTAGGTCCGTATCCCATTGTTGCGGTGGTTAATCCAGTGGCCATGAAATTGAAACTCCCCTCGTCTTGGCAAATCCACCCTGTGTTCCATGTGTCCCTACTGAAACCATATGTGCAGGGTACCAGAGCTGTAACAAGGCCTCAGCCTTTGGAAATCTAAGGGGATGTTGAGTATGAGGTGAGGGCAGTGCTTGATTCCAGACGAGTGAGGGGTGCCTTACAGTATCTGATTGACTGGAAGGGGTATGGGCCTGAGGAACGCTTCTGGGAACCGCTCGCTAATCTAAATTGTCCTGGGCTTTTGAGGCGTTTCCACACCTTGTACCCTTCTAAGCCTGGTGGACCGCCGAGACGTTGGTCATTGAGAGGGGGTTCTGTCACGTTTTAGGAGTTTAGTTATGGACTACATCTCCCAGAATGCCTGCTGTGTAGTCTAATAAAAGGGTAAAGGTGCCGTCAAGGGAATTTGTTTAAGTAACACTTAGTGATTCAAAATAACTTAGTAGGATTAGTGAAAAATCCTATTGTGAACTTAATTCATCTACAGTGATTTAACAAACATAAAACATTACACATAGAACATGAAAAACGAGCACAAAGGTGTATTGAAAAAAAGAATTTATCAGAATATTGAATGGTCAGTAGTTTGATATACAGATAGAATTCATTCAGACATAATTAGGTTTGCAGGTAAATAACAAATTAATTGGAGAATAACTCAACAAAACCTAAATACACCTATCTAAAATCAATATGGAATAAAACAAGAGATAGATGAGGAGGTGCTGTGTAGTCTGTCCTCTCTTTCCTTCTAACTCCTGCTTCTGCTTTCTATATCTGCCTCTCTCAGTAAGCCCTCGGTGCTTGTCACCTGTGGTGTTGCCCTTCCCTAATGCTGATCTGACCTGGAACCTTGTTACCGGAGTTCTGTTTTTTCTCTTCTTTGGGATGTTACTTAACCACTTGGATTCGCGCTGTGAAGCAGCGATAGAGAATTGAGCCTTCGTTTTCTGTTTCCACGGTGTTTGGTGACCTCTGACCCCATCTGGGAGCCACGCTGTGAGAGCCGAGTGAGAGGCTCTCTGCCACCGCGGACGCACATACCTTGACCTTGGTGACTTTACCACGATTACTCACTGAAGCAGACAACATATGATAATTGAGCGCTAGCATGTAGTGCATGCCCTCTGCGCTGATATCTTGTGTTTATTTTTACTTCTTTTTTGGGGCACGGCACTCTGCTGAACATTTTGGCTTACCAAAGAGCTGGTGAGAAGCTCGGATTTGTACTTTGGATATTAATGGAAGGAAGAATCATTGCCTTTCGTGTTGTACGCAGCTGAGCAGGAAGAGACTACATTCATGAAGCTAAGTAGCTTTTCATATATATGACTGTGTACCAGTACCTACAAAGGACCTTTAGCTTTCCAGAACCGGGGTTCTTGGGCAGCTCCTGTTTCGTTTGCATTTACTTTATTTTTTCCTTTTTTGCCCTTTTCTACTTGGATGAATGTGGCAGCTTATTTAAGTAAGTGAAGTCCCACACATTTAAGTATAACTGATATTGTAGTCTGTGGAGGAGTGCATTTATTTGTGTCCTTGTGTCTCCATGCAGGAACCAGAACACAGATCTAACGTATGGTGTCTCTCCTGTCGTCGCGCCCTGTAGATGGTTTCTGGCTGCCAATCCTTTGTTTTATTTCTCCACTTTTCCCCTTCCCTGGGTGAGGTCCTCATAGGGGAGTGTTTATGTATACGACTCACTTGAGGTACCGTTCCTAGGGAGGAGAGAAACTAGCAACTACATCGCTCCTGCTGTACTTGATGCTTAAGGTTAGTCAATCTGCCTGACTCTGTGACAGGTAATTCTTCCACCAGAGCTCTTCCTTCAGCCTCCAGTGGTCATGGGAGGTCTGAGAAGCATTTTCCAAGGAGAAACACTCTTGGTCGCTTTACTTCGAGAGGAGGTACGGCGCTGACATGCTCGCCGCCATTGACTGGCTGAGCGCCGAATAAGCGTTTGTCAAGAAACATTCGGCCGACATCGAGACCTGCTTCACATCGACAACCGAGATCAAGAAATGCTTTGTAATCAAGGGATTCCAACTTGCCGTCACCGAGAGGTAGGCGGTCGATTATGAGAGCCAAATGACTACAAGAGTGGTCGATGTCGAGAAGCCGATCGACATCGAGGGCAAGCTGACATCGACAGGGTTCGACGTCGAGAAGCTGATCACTTCGAAAACCAGTCAATGACTACGGAGGTTGACGTTGAGAAGATCATCGAGGAGACAGCGAAAACCGAAAATAAGGAGGAGAATCTACTCATCATCTGATTCTCACTCCAGGTCTCCATCTCTGGTAGAAGTACCCTCTTCTCCCATTCCGGTATCTCTTCAACCTGGCTCACCAGCTCCAACAGCACCCCGCCTCCAGCACTACCAACTCTGCCTCCTCCTCTGGTACCTCAAACTCCAACTCTACCTCCACCAACTCCTGGCATTCCACATCCTGTGGTGCCTCAGGTTTCTATCATACTAGCGCTCAGGAGATCATACTCAAGAACGCATCATCGCTCTCGCCATGGACACAATTCACGTTCCTCTACTAGAATGCACCACTCACGGTTGGATCACCGATCTCATCACAGATCAAGATCGTGTTCCCCTGCCATCGCCATGGGGAGGTTGACGTTGAGAAGATCATCGAGGAGACAGCGAAAACCGAAAATAAGGAGGAGAATCTACTCATCATCTGATTCTCACTCCAGGTCTCCATCTCTGGTAGAAGTACCCTCTTCTCCCATTCCGGTATCTCTTCAACCTGGCTCACCAGCTCCAACAGCACCCCGCCTCCAGCACTACCAACTCTGCCTCCTCCTCTGGTACCTCAAACTCCAACTCTACCTCCACCAACTCCTGGCATTCCACATCCTGTGGTGCCTCAGGTTTCTATCATACTAGCGCTCAGGAGATCATACTCAAGAACGCATCATCGCTCTCGCCATGGACACAATTCACGTTCCTCTACTAGAATGCACCACTCACGGTTGGATCACCGATCTCATCACAGATCAAGATCGTGTTCCCCTGCCATCGCCATGGGGATAAATCCTCGTCCACCAGGGGCTACTCTCCTCTGTTGTCGGTCTCACCTCAACTTCTGTCCTCATCAATTTATATAAACACCTTTTCAAGAGGTTCTGGTTCGAGGCGCATCAAAATTGAATATACCTAGACCTTTGAAACTCTTCACCAGCGCACAGCCTCAAGAGCTTTGCTCTCACTAGTGCTGGGTCTTCTTGATCCAGCCATGGAAGTATTCATCACTCCAGCTACAGCAAAATCAGCAGGCTCCAGAAGAAAGACCGCCCACCTGAGCAAGATTCGCTGTTTCTATGTGGTGACCCTCCACCTGACTCAGTGGTAATATTAGCTGCAGGTAAATCCCATGCCACGTCTCCATCTGCTACTTTTCTCCCTGATAAGGTGAGCAAAAGATTGGACTAGTCGGGCCGCAAAGTCTGCGACATGACAGCTACATCCTTGAAAGCAGCCACAGCCAAGGCCCTCTTTGGAAGGTACGATTTAAGCTTGTGGGTTTATATTCTCCACTTCGCAGATCACCTCCCAAAAGAACACTGGGAGGTTTTTCTGGATATTGTCCAGGAGGGAGCTATGGTTTCCAACCAGGTTATCCGTGCGGCAGTGGATTCCTCGATTTCAGCCACCCACAGTTACTGTCACGGGGTCTCCTTATGCAGACATGCATGGCTTCGACTGACATCTCCAAAGCCTGACGCTTTGCTACGTTTACCTTTTTCGGGTTCCTCTCTCTTCAGCTTTCACGCTGATGATGAAATGGCGAGAATGAAGACTGAGATGGATACTTTGAAAGCAGTGGGATTAGAGAAATCTAAAGCGACTTTAATTCCGACCCTACCACCATTGTTTCCCTTCACAGAGGGTTCAAATCCCTCAATGGCAGTCCAAGAGATCACAAAAGTATCACAGCCGTACCAGCCTCAGCGCAAGCAGCAGAGGGGACGTACTACTCAACAAGTTAACCAAGGGGGCCAACAACCTACAACATCAACACCCTGAATCCTTTGTTGCCCCTTTTCCTTTACTCACTCCAGTAGGGTGAAGCATTGCAAATTACCTAGCAGATTGGCAAGGCATAACAGCAGAACCCTGGGTCTTGAATATTGTTATACGTGGCTATCGTCTAAGATTCACTGCCCTACCACCATCCATTCTACCAAGGTCATCCACGTCTCGCGCTTCTACAGAAGTAAGTTAACACGCTGTGTCACAGGAAAGCAGTGGAACTTGTCTCTCGAAACCAACGAGGGCAGGGTATTTACTCCAGGTATTTCCTTGTGCCTAAGAAGTTCAGGCCCATTCTCGACCTCCGAATCACAAACAAGTGAATCCGAAAGGAAAAGTTCAGGATTCTGGTGTTACATCAGATATACCCTCAACTACACCAGGGAGACTAACTTTGCTCAATAGACCTACACAACGCTTACTTTCATATTCCCATCACAAAGTCACATCGGAAATTCCTCAGATTTGTTGTGGGGCAGAACCACTTCCAATACGCAGTTTTAACATTTAGCCTCAAGTCAGCACCCAGGATATTTTCTAAATGCATGGCTGTGGTGGCAGCACACTCACGAAAACACATGATTTTTTTTCTATCCTTATCTGGATGACTGAATGATCAAGGCATCCTCATTCCCAGAAGCCCAAGAGCATTTCCAATGAACTTGCGATCTTCTTCACTGCTTGGGTCTTCATCAGTTTTCAAAAGTCCACGTCAACACCAGTCCAAACATTGCACTACTTAAGAGCTACCATCGACACGCTACAGGAAAAGGTGTTTTCTTCAGAGGAACGACGTTTGTCCATTCTCCAGAAATGTCACAACCTTCAGGGGATGTCCCATCCAACAGTCTTCATAGTCTCCTCACTCCTCCGCTCAATGACCTGCATATTTCTGACTCCCCAATGCTCGCCTCCACATGCACCCTCTCCAGGAGTGCTTAGAGGATCAGTGGAACCAGTTCTCAGGAAACTGGGTGGACAAGATCATCCTATTCACTCATGCTTTCAGATCACTCTAGTGGTGGTGTTCCCCAAAAAAGTCTCCTGAGGGGGATGCCTTTTCACCAGCCGAACCCAACACAGACTATTGTAATGGATGCCTCTCTGTTTGGGTGGGGAGCACACATGGATCACCTGCATATGCAAGGAATATGGTCCTTGAAAGAAAAGACATACCATGTCAACCTCCTGAAAATCTGTGCAGTCCACCTGGCACTCAAGGCGGTTCATCCTTCGTTCACGACCAACCCCCTGCTTGTTCAGACGTACAGTACAACCACCATGTACTACCTGAACAAGCTGGGGGGAACACAGTCCTGAGCCCTGTCATAAGAAGCTCAAGCGATCTGGCACTGGCTCCTCGCCAGTAACTTGAAACTGATAGCCGCTCACTTGCCAGATGTGCAGGACATCCAGGCAGACACGCTCAGCAGGGTTGTAAATGAAAACCACAAGTGGGTGCTCAACAAAAAGGTCGTACAAGATATCTTCAACTTGTGGGGCGCACCCTCTACAGACCTTTTCGCCACAGCGGAAAACAAAAAATGCCATGACTTCGCCGCCAGATTTTATCATCCAAGGTCATTGGAGAATGCTCTGTGGATCGACTGGTTCAACAAACTTCTTTACGCTTTTCCTCCAATACCTCTGATACTAGCATTCTTGCACAAGCTTTCAAACACAATAGCCAAGATGATCCTCATCTCCCCAGAATGGCTGAGACAACTGTGGTTTCCGGACCTGCAGGCCAGACCTTTTCACGAAGTTCAGAGGTCAACTACTACACCCCAGCCTCTCTCCTTGAGTTTGACAGCATGGCTCCTGAGCTAGTCCAGAAAGGCCATCTGAACCTACTTCAGGACTGTCTGGGCATTCTAAAGGAAGCAGAGCAACCATCTACGCCATCTGCTTGCGCCTTTAAATTGAGAAGATTTCGCATTTGGTGCTCTTCCAGGCAGATCAATCCCACTTGTTGCCAGGAGGATGTCATTCTTTCATATTTTTTACACCTTGATAAATTTGACCTCCAATTCTCTTCCATCAGAGTCCACCTGTCTGTGCTCACATCATCGCCGAAAAGGCCTTCACAAACCTCTTTCTTTAGGATCCCAGTCACTAAAGATTTTCTGGAGGGGTTTAAGTTAAGAAGGTCTTTCCTCCGATTAGACGTCCCTCTCCTCCATGGGAGCTGAAGGTTGTGCTTTCTTGCCTCATGCTTCCACCTTTTAAGCCTATTCATAATGCATCACTTCAACATCTCACTTGGAAAACTGCCTTCCTTGTGGCTATAACATCAGCCCGTAGAGTTCATAAGATACAGGCCCTTTGCACTCATGAGCCATGCACAGTCTTCCACTCTTCCAAAATAGTGTTGCGTACCCATCCCAAGTTCCTACCTAAAGTGTTCTCGGATTTTCACGTAAATCAGACAATCTCTTTTCTCTTCTCCAGCGAAGAGAGCCCTCCACTTGCTGAATGTAAAGAGAGTGCTAAAATTCGACCTGGATAAAACCAAATCTATTTGCAAATCGCAACAGCTATTTATCAATTATAGCCCAGTTCATACAGGTCTAGCTACCTCCAAACAATCAGTCTCCAGGTGGATTGTCTCTTGCATCCTCTGCTATCAGCTAACTAATAAAGCTCCTACTGGTAAGCCCAAAGCACACTCTACTAGAGGCAAGGCAGCTACTGCGGCTTTGATGAAGAATATTCCCTTGGCGGATATCTGCAAAGCAGCCACTTGGGGATCAATCCACTCATTCACTAGGCACTACTGCCTTGACTCAGATGCTGGAGTGGATGCTTAAGTAGGACAGGCATCCCTCAGAAATCTCTTTGCCTAGCTGTTTCCCTATCTTTTGGTTTCTGTCGACTCCATCACTTCAGGGGGGATGACCTTGCTACCCTATTCAATGCTTATGACTATACATGAAAATCCCCTACGAGAGAAGGTATAGTCTCTGATTTGTAACTCCAGTTCTCTCGTAGGGGTATTTCCATGATACTCATAAGCAAATCTCCCTTCTCCAAGGGAGTAAACAGACACTTTCATGCTCTGCTATTAATCAGCTAGTACAGCCTTCAAAAAGAACTGCGGTAACTGCCTCTGGCTGAGCATTATGGTCTTGCTGCTCTTAAAGCCACAGTCTCTTTTTTTCTTCACTTATAATGGCAGCCTATGGCCCACATTACCCTGCATTTCTTCATCTCTGTTTCTCTCGTAGTAAAAAGGTTTGTGCAGGTTCCTTTTCTGTGTCTTTAGAAAATTATTTATGCTCTAAGCGCATTTTTCATTACCGTCTCATCTTTTGCCACTCCAAGATGAAGAATTCTGATCACTGTAGCCTTGTCCTTAGGCTGCATTATGACTTTCCCAATTGACTTTTCAAGACCTTCCTGAAGAAAGGCAAACTACAGCACTTAAGAAGATATATTGGAAAAAGTGTTCTGGGGTCCCCCGCAGGCGGGCTAGATTATTCAACGCTTATGACTGTCATGGAAATACCCCTATGAGAGAACTGGAGTTACAAACAAGAAACTATATCTTTTTGTTCCTTTTGCAATCTGGAATAAAACCTCGTCTGGGTTATAAAATAGATTACTTACCTCCAAGGATTTAACAACAGACACTCCTGAATAAAATCAAGCACAATAAAGTCACCAATTTACATGATAACTGTTGTAAAGTTAATTACCTATTAGAAGCACAACTCTTCAGTCTTCCAAAAAATCTGATTCACATCCCACAAATTACTATATCTAGACCTAGGTGGTCTACACAATGTAATTATCTCTCACTGTAGAAAAACAATTTATTGGAGGATGGCCAGCTGCCACAGCAGATCTATACCAATTAATGGTCCTGCATATCAAACTTTTTTCAAACAAAGATGACAAATACATTGATACTTCTGCAGCATATGCCTCCACTGGATCCAAGTCCCTTTCCAAGCACCAATAAACCCAAGTCTTCCATACTCCAATCTAGTGCTTCCTAGTCCCTAGGGCCCATGACTCTTTGAGCAATTCCTGAGCCTGTTCGGAAATGCCTGGAAAGTGCTCTCCTCCTCTAAAATCTTCCAAACAAGAAGGTTTAATACCCCTTCTATAACCAAAGGATGAACTTCTTCCAGACCGAACAACATTCCGTCTGAGACGGGAGTCAAAAATGATCTTCCACCATTAACTCCAGTAACACTGGAAACCAAGGCTGAGCTAAACAAAGTGGAGTATTCAGAACTGACACCTCTGCCTCCCCACCATCAACAACACTCTCTGAATCATCGCAAAGGGTGGGAATGCATAGCAACGAAGATTCCTCCAATCCTGCTGAAAATCATCCTCTGCCTCCGCTAGTGGATCTTGTCTCTACCTGAAATAACGTAACTGCAATGTCAATCTCAACACAAATTGATCCTCCTCCAAGGGACCCCAAATCTCCTGTATTACTTTGAAAATGTGAACATTCAACTTCCAATTGCTGTAATCGTTCAGTTAACTTGAATTCTAATCTGCAATTGTGTTGTTCAGCCCTGGAAAATAATCCACCTGCAAGCCCATCTTTTGCTCCAGAGAAAACCCCAAATCACTTTTGCGATCATAGTTCTATTCTTGGATTTGCTTCCACCCATTCGATTTATATAATGCACTACGGAAACATTGTCCATCTTCATTAAGACATTGCAGTACCTTAAAATTTCCCCAAAAGGCTTTATTGCAAAAGTCCTGCTCTCATTTCAAATCCATTTATGTGTTCCCAACTCTCTTCCCATGTTCATCTGCCACCTGTTTCCTGTCGATTTAAACATGCTTCCCAACCATAAAGACTCCCAGCCTTCTCTTGTACATATTCTGGATAAAGTCCAAAAATTGTACGGCCATTCCAAGCGTTCAAATTGTCCAGCCACCAATTCAACTCCTCCTATTCCTCTGATGAAAGAGCCACCTGATTTCCATACCACGAGCTTTTCCTTATACTCCCTGCCTTCAACTTCTGTAAGGCTCTGTAATGAAGGGGTCCTGGAAAAAATGCCTGAATATTAGTCGAAAACAAACCTATTATCCTTGTTAAACTCCTTAATGTAACAAAGCACCTCTTCAAAACCGGTTTCACCTGTTTATTTTTCCATCTTTCTTTCTTGGTAAACTCTAAGTTGCAAGCACAGTATTCACCTGAAACCCTAGGAAATCCACTTCCTGACCAGGAACTAGCACTGACAGAAACACAAGGGACTCCAACAGTTCCATTACTAACTGAAGCTGCTACGTCTTCAACTCCTCTTGATCTTGAGACACAACTAAACGTTTGTCCAAGTATATTATCATGCGAATTCCCCTCTCTGAGTAATGCAGCAACCTCTGTAAAGCACCAGGGAGCTGACGCTAGCCCAAAGGGAAGACAAGTGAATTAGTAAAGGTCTCCTAACCACCTGAACTGGAGATATTTGCAACTGACTTCTGCTGTTAGACTTGTAAAGTGAGCATCCTTTTGATGGGGCTTGACCATCTAATCGTTATTTTCCAAAATAGATCTTAAAAGATGGATACCCTCCATCTTGAAATGACTGTACACCAGAAATTCAAATTTCTTAAATATATTACAGTACGCCAACTTTTGTCTTTTCTCCTGACCAAAACAATCGTCCTCACAAATGTCAACTCCTACTCTGACTCTTTTTTTCCAGCGCCATTCTTTAGCATCTCTTGAACCTCCAATTCCTCTAACCTTTGTTGTTCCTCTGGAAACTCCATTTCCAAAGGTTCCAATATCTGAAATGGGTTCTCTCTTAACTCTAACATGATCCAGAATTGCATTCTAGACCAACTGGTCCCTTGTCAAATTCTTCCAGTTGTTCACAAAACCTCTGAACCGATCCCCTACATTTCCTTGGTGAGAACCAAAAAAACATCTTCATTGTTTCCTTGGTTTGCCTGCAAGTATTGTGCTCTCCCTCTGGCCTGGCGTCCTCTACCAACCCACAGTCTTTGAGGATAGAAACCAGTGGCAGACTGAAATCCTCTGAATGACCACGCCCTTTGGTTAGATAATGGGACTGGCCAAAACCACGGCTAGAGAAACGTAGCCTTGCTCAGGCCCTGTCAAAAACGTGTTCCCCAAACACTCTCCTCATAGAAGACTGAGCCTTATCCAAACTTGTAAAAGTTGCCACATATGTATCTACACCTTTCACCAGACCCTCTTCAAAGAGATCCTTACTATGCCTCCCCTTTGCAAAATCTCCTAGTTTTGGACTAATGCGCATAAGAATTGCCTTTTTCCTTTCTGCCACTAAAGTAGTGTTCACATTGCCAATAAAACACATTTCTCTCTTACTCCACCCCCTTAATAAATTTGTATCTATAGAAACTCCCTTCAACTTAGCTTCTTCTCTCATGTCCAGTAATCTCGATAAAGGTTCAGTGGCATCCAACCGTCTGTCTTAGCACCCTTTAAGTGCTCTCTCTAAACCCTTTCTAGGGTCTCAGCCCAATTTAAATAAAAAACTTGGACGGTCTGGATCCAGATCAGGATGTGAGCAAGCCTTATTATCAATAACTGGATGAGAACATTTAGCCCTCCTCACAGCCCTTGCTTCTTTCTCTAAAAGTCTTCATATCCAAACTTTTATAAAATCAGACATGAGTCAAAGGCTACCAATCTGCGCTTCTCATGTGTCTGATCATATCGGGGTGAAACATTTCTTCACCCTGAGGATCTTTTACAATACTCTTCTCCTTATGTACCTTATATATTTTGTCATAGTTCAGATCCCAACAATCATCCCTGTAAGCATCAAGAAAAAACTCATCCAAATATGTTTTTTAAAAACTAGCACAATCCTGACCATATGAATCTCTCTCGTCACGTCTTGACTAAATCTCTTTTGTGCTGCAAGGGACACATCCATTGTGCCTCGTTGGACGCCTTTAGTTTCTGTGGTGCTTAGAACACTTCTCTGGCAAGAGAACATGTCCTCATTCAGTCCTTTCTCAACTTGTTTCTCTTCATTTTCTTTGTACTGTTTCCTTTTTGTCACAAGAAAATTCCTCCTCACCCAGAGAGCAGAACTCCTCATCCAAATCCGAGAGGTCCCCTCCTTTCCTTCTTTTGCTAAATATGAACTTTAATACTTCCTTCACTGAGGCCCTCACCTTGTCCTGAGCCACCTTCCTAAGGGAGTCTCTCTGAGTCTAAGACTCTGAAGTTGCTTCTTCTTCATTCATTATTCCTTCAACTCAGCGCTATTTATTCTAAATATATCCTTATTTTTAATGTAACTCCACTACAAAAAAGCTACTACCGTATGCTGAGGAGAAATGAAGCACCCATTATAATCGTTGGAATGCCACATCAAATTCCGATCATGCATGCCATTGAAACAACATGGTCTCTGCACGCTTCATTCCCATAAGAAAACATAGACTTTATCAAGATGGCCAGTCATGACGTGATTACCCCATTGAGCATGCTGTATGTGTTGGGATAATCACATTTGCAAACTTGAAGGCCTAAGGCGCCCTTGATCACGCAGATCAATCATGAGCTTAACCATGCAGCGTCCATCTCCTGAGTAGCTCTAATGGCGTGCCTTGCAGTGTCTCGCGCTGCAGACCGTTTAGTCCCTGTCCCAACTACCAACACAAGACAAAACTCAGCGGTCAGACGGATTAAAAGGTATTTAATCCTCCAATATGTCATATTACTCTTAAAAGTAAAGCCAGTTAAAAAAACTCAATTTAAAAAAGTACACCTTATAACCTGCCACATAAAAAGCTCCCAAAATTGGAATAAACAATATATAATAAAAGCATTTAGAATTAGTTATGCATTAAAATCAACCTCCAAACACACAATATCAATCTCTAAAACCTTTAATTCAATAATAAAGAAATTCACGAAGGCAGATACTAAACTGATAATGAGCAGCAAAGAAAAGCGGAAGATGGCTTCTGGTCAAGGGTTTATAGAGCGACATTTTCATTCTGATTCTATAGTTTTGAATTTGGTTAGAAGTTGCTTTAAATGGCTGCACATGGAGTAGCAATAAAGATATATGCATAATGATAGTGCCAGGTCTTGAAATGAAATGATTATTGCCTTTGTGAGAATTACATAGAGCAGGGATTCTGCACATGGGTTTGTTCAACCATTCTGTGGTCCAAGTTTGCATGAGGGGGTTAGAGTGCATCTGATAATGATCCATTTCGGTTTTGGATCCTTGATGTGCGTGTCTCTGAGATGTCCTGCTCTGCTTGTCTCTGGAATGGGGTTATCATGTGATGTTTGAGGCACTATTAGCTGGGAACATTCAATGGCTGCAGTTATTTGTGCTTGAGCCCTCTTAATTGTGTTCTTGATACTTTTTAGGAAATGCATTTGAAAATGATGAAACTGTTCAGATCACTGGCAGAAGCAGAATGTAAGCAGCCGCCATTGCAGCGAAAGGATGTCAAGTGTGGGACACGGTGCCTGGCAAAATGTAATCTTGGTGATGAGGATGCTTGGAACAGGTGAGAAACATTAAGTATGGAAAATAAAGCTGGTGAAGGAATCCAGTGTCACAGATGTTCTTGAAAGGTATTGAGTAATAAGACATTTTGATGCACTGAGTTCCAAATGCCAAACAATTCCATGTTGATCACTCTGAAAGGGGGGTAGAAACAATGCCAGGGTAGGTGTTCAGTGGTAGTGTCTTTGCTGCATAACATCACTGTAGTAGTAGTGGAAGGATAATGTTTTTAGAGGAGATTAGTCCATACAGAGGAATTGAGATTTAGGGCCTGATTTACCCTTTCGAGTACAGCTTACATATGGTCATTATGGCGAAGTACTTTACTTCTGCCATGGTGAGGGTTATCTGCCCACCAAATTTAGAAATGTCCATCGGTAAGTGAAAGTCTCCTGAATTTCCAGAAACCGCCGTCATAGTGATTCCTGTGAATGCATTGAAAGTTTGGCATATGGTTTTGTCATCCTAATGGAGCCGTACGCCTTAATTTCAACTATTTGTTTTTCTCCGAAACCCAAAGTGCGAATGTAAATTTTTTTGTAAATAAAAAAACAATGTCCTCTGCTCTATGTAAGTTTACTCCCATGGTGTGCGGGTCATTTAAAGGTTATCAGTTCCACATGACAGTATGTGAAAATAAAAACTGGCTATGGCTTCGCCCACTCAAAATAGGGTGGGTGGACACATGGCCAAACTTTCTGATAACTCTTACTCCTTTGGGCCGTCTGAGGTATATGTATGCAGTGGAGATGAAGGGTTGTATGAAGGAACAACAAGTTCCACAACCCCGCATTCCTAAACCACGCGGTATGAATAACGACTGCGTCTTAACCATGCATTGCTTTACCACGCATGCCTTTACCACGAATGTTCATGGTAAAGGCATACATGGTAAAGGGGTATGCGTGGCTAAGGTCACCACCCCTCTCCCCACCGTCCTAGGGTACAAACTCCCCCCTCCTGCCCTGAGATGCAAATGCCCCTACCCCCTCCCACAATGTATCCCCCCTTCCCCTAATGCCTAAAACCCTGTCCTTTAACCTGACCCTGCCAGCCCTGACCCAGCCTAAAAACTTCCTCGCCCTCCCCTAAGCCCTAAAACCTACCCGACTACCCATTATCCTCCCCCTGCTCTGAGGTCTAATACCCTAACCCGCAGTTAAAAAAAAAACTACCTCAACACTCCCCCAGCCCTAAAAACTACTCCAACCACTCCAGCCATGGAAACTATCCCTGACCCATCCAACCCTGCTAACCACCCCTGACCCCCCCAGCCCTGAAACCTTGACCCACCCTCCCTAGCCCTGAAAACTAGCCCCACCCCCAGCCCTAAAAACTAGCCCCAATCCCCTCAGCCCTAAAAACAACCAAAACTACCACCAACCCACAGCCCTAAAATCTACCCCCAGCCCTGAAGACTAGCCCGATTTCCCACAGACTTAAAACTACCCCAGCCCAGAAAACTACTCGAGCCACCACCAGGCCACAAAACTACCCCAACCAAGCCCACAAAACTACCCCGACCCCCGGTCCTCAAAACTACCCCGATCCAGTCCCACGCAACCCACCGTGGATCTCTTCCTGCTTCCATTCATCAGTAGCTGCACTACCCAGTCTCACCCTCAGCCTAAAAATATGCCTCTTCGGTCCAGCCCTCAAAAATATCCCAACCCATTGTTGCCATCAATGATCTCAGGATGTGGTGGTGATGAGAACTTTCTGGCAAACATGGGGTGAATCGCATGGCTGCTTGAGGTGTTGTAAAAATCAGGAGTACATCTCACATGGGTTATTATAATTTTGTAAATACAATTGTAAATATTACGTTTTTGTTTTAAATTTAAACATTTTCATTGTTGATTTTAACAATTAAGATGACCTTTACAGTAAATATCTTCAATTTATTTCAAGTATGCTGTGTGTTCTGTAGTGTCACAGATTGTAACTTTCTCTCATGTATTTGGTAAGCAATACCACTGAACCTCAAAACACGCAAAACATATTTTTTCAGTATTTAGGTTGATTATACATGAGTAATTGTATCTGATAGAGACTACTAGCCGCAGATTCCTTCACGTAGAATTATCCCCAGGCGTGAGACTGGAACCGGAAACCTTTTGCCACAGCATCCCTGCGTGCCAGGGGGACGGACTCATGCGACTCCACCCATGCATGGTCCGCGTATGTGACGCCAGCAAGGCCACATAAGCCCTGCCCCGGCGCGCCTACTTCATTTTTTTCCATTTCTGCGTGCAGTGGGGATCTGGATCGTGCTCTCGGCCTGTATAGGCCTTTCCCCTTCCGCTACTGCATGTGTGTGGGAACAGTGTGCGGATGCCTTCAGGCTTTAAGACGTGCTCGTCTTGTGTACGCCTCATGTTGGCGACGGACCCTCACCCCATCTGTATGTGGTGTTTGGGAGAACACCACGAATCCACGGTTTGTGAGACGTGCCAGCAGATGAAGCCGAAGTCCCGGCGGGACGCTGGATAAAACTCCTCTCGCCTTGCATGTCCAGGTCGGCGTCTTCATCTCACCCGGCCCCTGCGAAGGGTTCTCGTACCCACTGCCTCCCTCGTTGACAGCGTCCTTCTCCCAGATCGCAAGAGCGTCGCTCACCTGTCTGTGTCGCATTTTGTCCCCAAGGGTCGGCTTCTGGCCTGTTGGGGGCGTGGGCTCTCTGCGAGTGGTTCAGCCCTGCGTGTCATCCCCTTATCCGCCGTTTCCCGGTGTGGGGGCGACTAGAGGCCAGATGGAGACATATGCAGCGGCTTTGCAAGCCTCGCTGGCTTCTCCCCCTCCTCCTTCCCCTCCTGCGACGTCGGCGGATCCCTTGCAGTGTGTGGGGCCCTCCGTGGCATCGCCTCCGGCGCCGACTGACTCGGATCCAGGTTCGGAGGATGTGGTGCTGTTGGGGTGCGGCCCTTCGGGGTTCCCTCCTTCGTACCAGGGAGCCTCTGCTTCACCACAAACTCCTGCGGGAGTCCCTGTGGTGTCATGGGAGGTCTCGGGGCTCGGAACGCACCCCGATCCCCCTCTCAGTCATCGGGACAGGCGGCGGTCTTGGCCGAGGTGACGCCGCCGGAGTTGTTGCTTCCCTTTGAAGGTTCCCTCCATTCTTCGCTCTTGGGGACTTGGGGCCGTCCCGCCACCTTCTGCATCGCCATCATCCTGCGCCGCGTGATCCGATGTGTATTTCCCTTCACCCCTCCACCAGAGGGAACCTTTTGCAGACACGCTAGTTGGACTAATGGGGGCGCAATATGTTCGCCTCGACCAGTGCGGCTCGGCGGGCCCTTAACATGCTGTGTGTTTTGGCTAGGGCCACTTCTTGTTTGTGGGACTCGCGGAGTCCCTAATGTCTACCGCTTCTCCGGAGGATGCCTGTGTTGATTTTAGGCACCATGTGTTGGATGGCCGGGAGCTGGCGGCGTTTATTCTTTGCTCCGCTCTGGACTTCTCGGAGGTGCTGGGTTGTGCCATGGCTTCTTCGGTTGCCCTTCGTTGCCATGCCTGGCTTCAAGACAGTGTGTTCCCAGAGAAAGTTTGAGAACGGCTGGTGGACCTCCCCTTTGATGGTGCTCTTTTGTTCCACGCCCCTGCGGACTCGGCCATCCAGAGGTTCTTGGCGGGGCTTCGTCCTCCTCCTTCCCCTCCCCCTCCCCCTTCTTCTCCCCCTCAGTGGCCTAGGTGTGGATTGGTTCTTGGAGGTATTCTTCCGTTTTGGGCGGGTCACCCTAGTTGTTGCTCTGTGTGCTTCGTGGCCACTCTAGTCTTCCTTGTTGAGACTGGTTCTATTGGCTGCTGGCCCGCCCTACTTGACTGTGTGTTTTTTGGGGGGGTTTTCTACACCATGCTGGCCCTGGGAATAGGCCTTCTGTGTTTTTCTCTTTGACTGCTTGATAAGCCTTCTGCTGGGTTTTACCGATCGTTTTTTTCTGTTGTCCTCTGCTGCAGTAGTTTTTCCTAAGAGGTTCCAATGTCTTAGCACGTAACATGCCCTATGTGGGGTATTGGTAGCTGTTATATAACTCTGTCATGTGCTGGAGAGCTTTGGTCGCCTTTGGGCTTCTGCTCTCCTTGGCGTTATGGTATGTTGCAGTTGCAATACTCTTGTTCATGCCTTGGCATGACTTGCGTTGCGCCCCAGGGTGTTCTTCTCCGAGGTCGCTGTGCTGTGCGCCTGGTCTGGCCTGCTGTCTGCGGCCTGGTTCTGGTTCCACTTATTTTTGGGCTGTGTGTGCAGCCTTCTCCAGTATTAGGGTGTCTTTCATAGATTCACATGCTTGAATATTCCCCGTCATCGAAGTGGGAGTCCCACGGTAAATAAAATACTAATAACAAATGTATGTAAAAACATAACACATAAAATACACACTAGAAAAGGTAGTAAATACCCATACATAATTCCTACATAGGAATATATGGTAGAGAGAAAAAACACTTGTAACATATTCCTGTCATTATGTTAGTCCAAACTACAGCCAGTCAGGCGCCAGCACCCCTCCAGAACCTTCTCCTCAGAGCTCAGTCCCTCAGATTTTCTACCGCAAGTCGTGTGAAGGAAGTCTCCCTGAGCTCTGCTCAGTTTTCTCAACTTCTTTAAGTTTTCCTGTGATTTCCAGCATGTCTTCAAGTAAGAAGTCTTTATTTAGACCTTGTTCTTCTTGTGGGAAGCTGCGTCTTTACTCTGAAGATCCCCACAAGAAGCGCATTTACTGTCTTTATCCCGACCATGAGGTTGGCAAATGCAAATTTTGCAGAACCTTTTCAACAAAAACCCTTAATGACAGGGAAGGCTGTCTCCTCCTGTTGCTTCAAAGACTTAAAGAGAAGGATTCAGCACTTTCTGACGCAGAAAGCCTTGTGTCTGGACCTTCAAAAGCAGCCTCCAAACGTAGCAGTGTGCAGGATTTGCCCTCTCCATTCCTGAAAAAGAAGAAACTTTCTCTCTCTGTGGCTCCTGCGATGTCTTCACCTCCTCCTCCTACGTCCACGCCCACGAGACCTGGCTCTCAGGCGCCTACTGCTTCTTCCCATCATGTTTCTGCAAAAAAACATGTCTCTTCGTCAACGGAAGCGTTGTCGATTGTCCCGACGACGAGATCTGCCGTCTCCGGCTCGTCGACGGCGACAGTGACGACGTCATCTGCTTCCGGATCGTCAACGACTGCAACATCGACGTCATCGACGAAGGTATCCCTCAGTTTTAAGACTGTTTCATCGACGATACCTATTGCTTCGTCGTCGACGAAGAAAACTCTCTCGTCGTCAGCTAAATCTTCGTCGACGAGAGTTGTTAAGAAATCTTCTTCGTCGTCGGCCCCGTCGACGAGTGCTCCGTCGACTGCAGCTTCATCGACGACACTGGTCCCGTCGACGATGGCCCCGTCGACGGCGGATCTTTCGGCTACGACTCAGTCGACGCCTATGCCATCATCGTCGTCTGCTTCGTCGTCGACAATTGCATCTTCTTTTGCTTCTTTGCCTCTGGTGCCGATTTCTTCCTCCGGGTCGGGCTCATCCACCGTCGACCCACTGCACCAACGTCGCAAGATGCCTGTTGACCAGCTGTCCATCCCAAGTGATCCACAGCCTCCCTTGCCTGCCATGGGTTCCGAACAGGACTCTGGTTCTGACGACGATGTGGATGATTCCTTCAGGGTGGCACGCAGTCCTTCTGATTTAGTTATCAAATGCTAGGACTATGGTGAGGACGATGAAGAACAGTATTTTCAGACAGAGGAACGTTCTGTGCAGGTTCCAACTGCGACATTGCCTCTGTCGCTCATCTCCAATCTCCAGCATATGTTGGAGGATTACAACCGGCGTTTCCCGCCATCTCAACAGGGTTCGCCAGTGCCTACAGCTCCTGCATCTGTTGCGGCTCCTGCTGCTCCTCCACTACCACAGCCACCAACGCATTCTCCTCAGGTTCAAATACACACTACAGTGTATGCTGATGACGATGATGACGTTCCTCCAGAACGTGAGGATGGTGAAGTTCAAGATGATGATGATGACGCCAGTCACATGGCTGAGTGGGACGACTACCAAATTGACGCCATCCCCCCCTCCGGTGACGCCAGGGGATTCTCCTCCGGTGGACATTGCAAGTTTCCATCAACTGATGGATAGAGCGGCTCAACGCTTTAAGCTGCCAAAGAGAGGAGGACTGTTTTCTCTACGATTTCAAAAATCAACCGTTTAAACAAATCCAATACGGTTCCCATCATCCATTTCATCTGGAGTGAGGGGGTGAAATTAATGCAAACGCCAAATTCTATACCGGCACAAATGCCCCGCCTTGAGAAGAAATATATGGCGCCCTTTGGATCTCCAGCGTGCCTGATTGCGCAGCCAAAGCCAGATTCGGTGGTCACCCAGGCTGCTCAGCGTCGTTCCCGGAACCCTACTTCTCCCATTACAGCTCCTCCTGATCGGGAAAGTCGTTGTCTTGACGCTATTGGATGCAAATTTTCAACGATGGCCTCTACTACGGTGAGAGCGGCGAATGCTTTAGCCATTTTAGGGCGCTACGACCGCCAGATGTGGTCAGACATGTCTGCCCTTGTGGCCCTCGTCCCGGAACCCTCCAAGGCGCAAGCCTTGAAAATTCTTCAAGAAGGAGAGAGAACGTCGGAGGAGATTGACTGCGCAGTTGATATTGCTTGTACTGGCTTCCGTCAGCTTGCTGGGGCAGCTGTTTTGCAAAGGCAAGCTTGGTTACGTTCCACCTCTTTTCGCCAGGAGGTACAGGCGACGATCCTGGATATGCCGTATGACGCCGAGTCGCTTTTTGGTGCACATGCCGATGAGGCACTGCAAACAATCAAGAAAGACACTGACACTGCTCGTTCTTTAGGAACTTTACAGTTCCGTAAGCAGTGTGCACGCGGACGCAGCACCTCTTCTACTTTTCGCGGAGGAAACACTCAATATCGCTCCTACCACGAGGGTAATCAACGCTATTCTTCCCACCAACAGCAGTCCTCCCGTCAGCAGTCTTCAAAATCCTACAGGGGGAAGTCTTCTTATAGAGGATCCACTCCCAAACGACAATGACTTGCCTTTTCCCCCAAAAGTTGGAGGTCGAATCTCCCTGTTCTCTTCTCAATGGTCATCAATCACCTCGGACCGTTGGGTTCTGGACATTGTAGCAAAGGGCCATGCTCTGGAGTTCGTCAAGATTCCTCCTCCCACTCCACCATCTGAACTGCCTCCGGCTCATCTCAAGGAGCTTTTCCATCAAGTTCGTCTTATGATCCAAAAAGGTGCAGTCGAAGTGGTTCCCAAGTCTCAAAGGGGGAAGGGATTCAATTCCCGTTTTTTCCTTATACTCAAGAAGACAGGAGACTGGCGGCCGATGCTGGATTTGCGAGCACTCAACAAGTAACTCAAATGCCAATCCTTCCGCATGCTTACACTCGTAGAGATCTTGCGTCTTCTCTCCATGGACGACTTCATGACCACCATCGACCTCCAGGACGCTTACTTCCATGTCCCAATTCTTCCACGGCATCAGAAGTACTTGCGCTTCCGGGTGGGACGGAGAGGCTTCCAGTTCAGGGTGCTGCCTTTCGGCCTACGCTCCGCCCCTCGTGTCTTCACGAAAGTATTAGCTCCAGTGGTGGCTTACCTGTGTCTCCAGGGCGTCCACATTTTTCCATACATGGACGACTGCCTCCTCAAATCAGTCTCGCAGCCAGCTACTTCGGGACACTCGACTTTGTCAGGACGTGTTTCGCTCCCTCAGCCTTTCAATCAATGCCGAAAAGTCCCAGGTAGACCCAGCTCCCTGCAGAAATTTTCTAGGAGCCACTTTGGACACAACACTTGCCAAGGCATTCGTGTCTCAAGAGCGTCAACTAAAGATTCTCTGCTTAGTGTCTCTTATTCTTGCAAAACAGTCCGTTTCAGTCCGGATCTTAAAGTCATTTCTGGGAATGGCATCATCATGCATTTCGCTGATCCCAAACTGCAGGCTACGGACTCGCCCCATTCAAGAGGAATTGGACGGACAGTGGCGTCAGGTCACCGGTTCCTTCAACGACCTTGTCAGTGTAACCGCTCGCATGAGAGCGGCTCTCAAGTATTGGGCGCAGCCATCCAACCTTGCAGTAGGGACTTCTTTCCTTTCCACCACTCCAGAACTCACTCTGACAACGGATACCTCCTTAGAAGGATGGGGTGCACACCTTCAAGGGCTGTCTATAAAAGGCAAGTGGACTCTGCTTCAACGCTCTTGGCACATCAACAGGCTGGTGTTGATGGCCATTTTCCTGGCACTCAAGTCGTTCCTTCCTCTGATCCAGGGGAAATCTGTGCTTATTCAGACGGACAATACAACCAGTATGCACTATGTCAACAAGCAGGGCGGTGTAGGAGAGTAGGGTCTGCTTCCTATGGTCACCCCCATTTTTTGCTTTTGTTTCTCTGTTTTTCGACTTAGATGTGGCTGTGGGCCTGCTAATCAGACCCACAGCCCAGATGCACTCTCTCTAAATTCACACCATGTACTCTAGGTACATCCACAATTGGTAATTGGTCACCTTATCAGCCCCTGTACAAGTGCACCATAGGTGCCCAGGGCATAGGTGCAACCAAGGCCTACCAGGGGCTGCAGCATGTATTATGCCACCCCTGGCTGGCCATCCAAACTGACACAACTGGCTGATCACTCAGCTGGGGCAAGGTCGTGTAATCACCCCTTGCTTAGGTATAGTATTCCTATATCTAACATTATATATAGACACACAGTAACCTATAAGTCACTCCTATGGCAGGCCTTACCAATCCTGGAGGCAGAGTGCTTGGTTATGTGTGAGATGGTGCTCCAGCATGAGCTGTGCCTGTCTGCAGTTTTCGGAACCATGTCCTTATAGCTGTTCTATGATATTGCCATACCATATACTCTTAAGTGCATTATGAACCTCGCGATTAAATGCTAACTTTGGTTTGGCTTTATCCAAACATGTCGTGTAAGGTGTCATACGCTTTGGAATACTACCCCCTCGCCAATTCTGGCGATGGGGGTAGCATTCCAACCTTCTAGAGGGAGAAGACATGTTAGTTCTGACTATCCCGGTTAAAATTAACCAGAGCCCCAGCGTCACAAGATGGACGCCGCTGCCACAGAGACAAGTCTGACCTCCTGCTGCTGGGAGTCCTTCCAGTCACGGAGGTTTGGACAATAGGTTTCCTGCCTGGGGAGGTGCGAGCACCACCCCAGACAGGACTTTGTGTATTAGGACAGGGAGGTCTGAATAGATTGAGACACTGTCTGGGGCACACTAGGTGCTCCAGGCATACCCCAGTTCAAACCAGTTGCTGGGGCACTCCAGCCCCAGCTCTGGTGCGAAACTGAGCAAAGGAGAGGAGGTGTAACCACCCCCCTTCCTGGTCCCACCCATAGGAGGGACCTAGAAAGTAATCCAGCCCCTTTTAGTTGTATAAAGGTAGGAGTTGAGTCCTGAGACTTTAGATTAATCCTGAACTGAAACTTGACACGAAACTCTGGACCTTCGACGTTCTGCTGAAGCTGAAGACTGAAGAATCTCCCTTGTGGCCAAGGAGTGACCACCCTGGGTAACCAGGCACCATCCAGCAAATCAACGGCTTGCTTTGTCGACGTTCCCGCTGTAACCCGAGCACAGAGCCTGACAAGACCCAGACTTCCAGATCTCTCTGACCCTCTCTTCACGACTGCAGCATAGCTGAGATCCGTGGAGGCGACGAGACACGTGGGACCGGACATCTTGGAAAGCCTGCAACTTGCTAACAGTGCAGCTCCTGAGGCATCCTCGAAGCTGTGCACTGGGGATTGAGAAACCCCGAACCCGAGCTCCACCTGCACCGAAGATCAGCCCTAAACACTCCACGAGTTCTGCGTGGGGGCCTTCTGCTTGTGTTCTGCTCGACGCGTTGTCCGGTTGCTGGCCCGTTGGCTAGTAGCCTCTGTGACGATAATCCTTTTTATCCACATCGCTGGTCTGGTTGCTCCAGACTGGCCCTTGCTTCCCTGCAAAGGTAAAGCACCTCAGACCTTGCTGGTCTGCTCCAGAAGCCTTTGTTGTATCCTGTGTGGGTTGCCTTTGCCAAAGGCTTGTTGACTCCAATCCGGAAGTTGACTCCTCCATCTGCGAGAACCTTCGTCGGACAGCTCCTCTCCAGCACCTGGTTGTCGTCGACGCCTCCTGGTCCGCGTGGCTGCAAAGACCAGCTTCAAGACAGCACCTGATTGCTCCTCGACATCGTCTGGTTCCGTCCTGGTTCCACCTGGTGACTGGCTAGTGACCCAGACTCTGTCCCCTCTGCATTCACGTCCTCTTCATCCTCGATCCACCCTTGGATCCACCCGGACATCTTCCTCCTGGTCGCCTGCAGCATCTTTCTTCAGGTCTCCATAGGCTCCAACGACCCGACACATCTTCACACATATGCACCCGCCGTCCGTGGGTGAGGTAATGCGAGTACTTCGGTGCTCCCAAGGGTATTGACTATCCAAGTTTCTAGGTTTTTAGTTGTTTCCTCCTAGCTAAACCGGAAGTGTCCTAAATCTTTCTTTATCTAACTTCTAAGTTCCCATTGACTCTTGCGTGTGTGTAAAGACACTGCACGCCCCGCATGTGGGCCTCCTACTCCTAACCTAAGGTTCAGATAGTGTAGCCCAAGCGGTTCTCTAGGCCCTCGGCCTTTCCTTTTCTCGTGACGTGGTACTTATACCACTTTCTTAAAATATGGTTTGCTTTGCCCCTAGGGCCTAACTGTAAATTGTGCAACTTAATGTATTCTGACTAAGTATCTTGTTATGTGCTTTTGCCTCTGACCTCATAAAGAGTTCAGAGTAGTGTGTTAGTAAATAAATACATATATATTTTATATATATCCTGTGTGGTGCCCTTTCATTTAATATTCAAGGGGTTACATATGGTAAAACAGCTGGCTTTACACGCCCTCAAAAGTCTTTTAGCCTAAGACTGTTCTGTCCAGCTACCACTAGGATAGCTGGTCTATAAGGTTGACTTACAACCATCACCATAAGGGTTGTTTGGACTGGTGCAAGGTGTTCACTAGAATAGTGAAAATCATATACCAGGCCAACTTCTCACAGGCGGAACCAAATCTCCACTCTTGTCTCGGCTGGCTCAGTCGATCTGGGATTGGGCACTCCGTCACCAGGTTACCCTGACTGCAGTTCATCTACCAGGCATCTCCAACATCCTGGCGGATTCCCTAAGCAGATCCACGTCGTCGACCCACGAGTGGGAGTTACATCAACCAACTCTCGACTTAGTCTTTCGACGGTGGGGTCATCCGTCTTTGGATCTCTTTGCCACCCCGGAGAACCAGAAATGCCCATCTTACGCAAGTTGGCATCCCCACCACAGGTCGTGCGGGAATGCCCTTTTGATGAACTGGTGAGATCTATTCGCCTACGCTTTTCCTCCGATTCCGCTGGTGCCTCGCGGATGTATGATTAAATAACGAGTGCCTAAACCTCAAATTCCTTAACCACGAAGGCTAAACAACGATCAATGCCAAACCACATTTTTTTCAACGAGTTCCTAAACCACGAAAAAAAAACATCTCGTATCTGGCCAATAGATGGCACTATTGTAATTACAATACTTCTGGTTGTGATGCAAAATGACCAACTGAGAAGAAATAAAGCGAAGTAGGCAGCGCACACTGCCATAAACCCGACACACAAACTGACTTGTCAGACTGACGCATCTGGCGCTGCCAGATTGCCCAATATGCCCGTCTGACCCTGGCCCCAAGCTGAACGGATGGCAGCAGCTAAAGTTTCTCAGAAGTGACCACTCCTGCGCCATTACTTCCAGTGTCAGCAGGTCTGCTAGGACTGTTTTGTCACTAATGCAACCTGCACCTGTCACACCATTTTGAATGCAGCACGGGACATCTGCCAAATTTTGCCAAATGCTTTATTTCTGCCCTCCTCTAGACAACACCAGATCGTTTATGGTAAAAATAACAGTCGTCACAGTTTAACTGTCAACAGTTGTGCAGGCTGAAAGCCCATCCAATGTGATATATGTTAGTGAAAATAACGAAGGTTGGAGGCTTCAACTTGGACTCGTACACAAGCAAAATGTTCACACCTCACCAGATGAGAGGAGGGCGGGTTGGAACTGACAGCCATTGAGAGTGTTTTGGGTGGCTCTGATTGCAGGGAAGAAAGTTTGTGTAGCCAACATCCTCTACACGCTGCACGAGTGGAAATTTTTTCTTGGTCATTTCCTCATCTGCACAGATCTAATTTTAGTTCATATTTGTATGTATCGACTTTTTTTTTTTTTTACTAATGCTTAATGTGATGCATTTAAATGGCTTTGCCCTCTTGCTCTCTATTTCAGTGCACTTCAAAGGCTATTTATCTATTATGCTCTGATGACAGGCACTCCCGTGCCAGTTGAAAGCACAGATCACACACAATGATTTCTCTGCTTCGAACGCCCTGACCTTCTTGGCACGCAGGCTGGCAGTTTGTATCTGCTGTGTGTCTTTGAGCCCGCCTTTCTGTTGAAAGCTTTGCAGAGGCAATGCCAGGGGGCAAAGATTGTCAGGTCAGGAGGAGCAGAGGGGAGAGACTCGTGGTTAAGGAAAGTCGTGATTTAGAATTGTCGTTGTTAATGTTTGGTTGTTGTTCAGGATTCGTTGTTTAGGTAAGTCATTTTAAAAACTTCGTTGTTAAGGATGTTTCCCGTGCCTCGCGTGTTGTGGAAGATGCGGAGACAGCCTTGCCACATTCTCCTCATTGCCCCCAGATGGCTCCGACAGGCGTGGTTCTCGGAGCTGCTACTTCTATCCCAGTGCGAGCCCATCCTCCTTCATCCTCGAGCAGATTTCCTCACGATGGACAAGGGTCAGATTTGCCATCCGAACCCCTCCTCTCTGAAATTATCGGCCTGGAACATTAGCACCTTGAATTTGCCCATTTGAATATTTCGCCAGACTGCAGAGACATTCTCGCTCAGGCCAGAGCTCCATCTACAGTTAAGACCTACAAGCTCAAGTGGAAGAGGTTCTGTCATTGGTGCGCAGCTGCTAATATCCATCCTATTCATTCCACTCCGGCTCAGCCGCTCCCGTTCTTTTTGCAACTGGCTCAATCGGGGCTTTCCCATTCTACTCAGAGTTTTCTGGGCGGAAATTTCTCGTTTCCGTCAGGATGGCTCCTCCTCTCTCTGTTCTTCCAGAGTCATTCGTCAATTTTTCAAAGGACTGTTCCGGAAGTTCCCACCTATTCGGCGTCCTCCTCCTACCTGGCACCTCAATGTTGTCTTGGCTCAACTAATTAAGGCACCATTCAAACCTATCCACAAGGCGAACTTAATGTTTCTAATCTGGAAGGTAGCCCTTCTCCTTGCTCTGACCTCAACACGTCGCATGAGTGATATTCACGCCTTCACCATTAAGCCTCCTTTGCTCCAATTCAAATCGGACTGTGTAGTCCTTCACACCAATCCAACCTTTTTGCCTAAGGTGCCCACAGATTTCCATATTAATGAACCTGTTTTCTTGAAAAACTTATTTGCCGATCCTCAATCTCCGGCAGAGCAACGCTTACATTCCTTGGACATTAAAAGATGTCTTAAATGTTACATCAACAGGACGGCCCCCTTTCGCAGGTCCGATCAACTGTTCGTTGCCTATGGACGCATGCGCAAGGAGCGTCCTGTTACCAAGCCAACTATTGCACGTTGGATTTCTTCAGCCATTGCCTTCTGCCATTAGAAGGCCGGCAAACCTCTTCAGTGAGGGCTCATTCCACCAGGGCGATGTCATCCTCTACTGACCTGTTTGCCGCCTCATCAGATCTGCAGAGCGGCCACGTGGTCCAGCAGGCACACGTTTCACGAAGCACTACTGCCTGGATGCCATCAACGAAGCAGATACAGCAGTGGGACAGGCAGTGCTTCGCAATCTTTTTAACTAAGGTGAGCCTCTGTCTTCCCTCCTCCATTATGGTTTTATATGATTACTGTTATTACTTGCATGACTATATTATGATCTAATTGAGTGTCTTCCATGCTGTTGCATGGCTATTCGAGCCTTGATCGGCTACTACTGCTCACTATTCTATTCAAGCATGTGAATCTATGAAAGACACCCCAATACTGGAGAAGAACAATTGTTACTTACTTGTAAACAGGTGGTTCTCCAGTATTGGTGTCTTTCATAGATTCACATGCGACCCACCCACCTCCCCTCAGAGGCTCGCTTCTCCTCATAGACTCTTTTGTCACTCTTGTGCTACGAAAATCGGAGGGACTGAGCTCTGAGGAGAAGGTTCTGGAGTGGTGCTGGCGCCTGATTGGCTGTAGTTTGGACTAACATAATGACAGAAATATGTTACAAGTGTTTTTCTCTCTACCATGTATTCCTATGTAGGAATTATGTCTGGGTATTTACTTCCTTTTCTAGTGTGTATTTTATGTGTTATGTATTTACATACATATGTTATTAGTATTTTATTGCTATTTTATTTACCGTGGGACTCCCACTTCGACGACGGGGAATATTCAAGCATGTGAATCTATGAAAGACACCAATACTGGAGAACCACCTGTTTACAGGTAAGTAACAATTGTTCTTCTCTCTGGGGGTTTCTGGACCCGTCTTGGTTTCCTGCCCTCTATCTTTGGCTGGCGTCTGTCCTGCCCCGAATGCATTGTTCCGCGGTGTCCTCGGTGTCTGGCTGAGCTTGCCGGTGCCGCCCTCCTGTTTCTCTGCACCAGTGTGTCTTCTGGTGCTTCATGGGATGGTCATCTTGGCTTGTCTGCTTCTTCCAGTGGGCCTTGCACTCGGTTCTGCCTCT
This sequence comes from Lissotriton helveticus, assembly GCF_964261635.1. Taxonomy (NCBI): domain Eukaryota; kingdom Metazoa; phylum Chordata; class Amphibia; order Caudata; family Salamandridae; genus Lissotriton; species Lissotriton helveticus. Next base: position 774,860,946 of record NC_136073.1, on the reverse strand, counting down.
TCTCTCTGTGGGAGGAGATGCTTCCTGCCTTCTTGCCCCTCTTGTGGGCGCGGTCTGTCCCTGAGGGGCGTTGACTGGTTCTTTCTGGGTGACCTTGAGCAGCCCTTTTGGCTTCCGCCTGCTTTTGCAGACGGCGCCGTTCTGTCTGGGCTTGCCCTTGCTCTACCTCTTCTCCTTTGGGTCTCTAGGTTGCTCTTCTCCTTTTGTGCTCCTCTTCCTTGCCTTGGCCTTGGGTGGAGGTTTTGTTGCCTTGTATGGGCGTGGGGTGCTTGGCCTCCTTTCGCCTTGCCTTGTTCCTTTGCTGAGTGAGGACCGGCTACCTCTTCCTCCCCATTTTCCGCATCCGTTTTGAAGCTGGTGGTCTCTGCTGGCGGGGGTTTCCCTTGCCTGGGGGGACGGGGCTTCTTGTCCTGTCTTGGGACTCTGCTTCAGTGGGACCCTCTGTTATGTTCCGACGTGTGGGGTCTTCTCGCAGACCCTCCTTCCCCTTGGGTGTGGCTAGGGTATCTATTCTACGTGAAGGAATCTGCGGCTAGCAGTCTCTATCAGATGAACAAGTTACTTACCTTCGGTAACGGTGTGTTCGAGGCATGTGGGCTGCTGAATTCATATCTTGGCATAGATCGCCGCCTAGTGTCGGGTCCGGATGTTTGCACCTTGTTCTCTTGGAAGAGTCTTCGAAGTATCATGAGATAGGTGACTCCTCCCCTGGACTACAGTGCGCATGGGCATCTTCTCCATCTTCAGATTGTTTTTTTCCGCAATTGGGTTCGGATGCACTTCGACAGCTCCAACTTCAGGACCAAAGTTTTCCAACTTTCTAGGCCAAAACCTTCTACATTGGACGGTATTGTTTCCGCTCGGTATCCGTTGACTTGACAACACTTCCACTTCTCTCCGGTCGTCGACGCGGGCCGTTGGGCCTTTTCGACGCCACGTGGGCCTCCTACTGATGGAAAGGACCCCGTTTAAAAATGCCTACAGTGTGGATCCAAATTTTCACACAGTGATCAGCATAAAGTATGCAACAGGTGCCTATCTCCAGAGCACAACGAAGAACACTGTCCAGCTTGTCCTCTGTACCGGTCCAAGAAAACTATCCGGAACCGAAGAGCTGCTCGACAAGAGATGCAGCGGCAGGCACCAGAACCGGAAAACATTCTCGACGACCTACATGAACTCCCAGAGGCGGAGGGCTCTGAAGACCTGGAGATAGTCACCGTAGAGGACCAGTCGGACTCTAATGACCAGATCACACCGGGGCAAACCGTGAGTACCAAAGCCCCTTCCCACGCCTCCACCTCCAGACAAGGCTCCGGTCAAAGCATCGCCTAAAAGCCTTAGCCGCGACCAAAACACTGCTTCAGAAGCCACGCCTTCCGGCTCGGCTCCGAAGACCACACTCAAGCCTTCCGGTACCCCGGGACCGAGCAAAACACTTCCCAAAGTCATCAAGCAAAACCGCTCAACCCAAAAAAGTTGTCGAGCACAGGAAGGCCGTCGACTCAAAAACGGCCGCAGAGCCGAGAACGGATGTCGACACCAAGAAGGTTGTCGATCCGAAGAAGGCCGTCGACCCCAAGAAGGTCGCAGATCCGAAGAAGACCGTCGATCTCAAGAAGGTCGTCGATCCGAAAAAGGGCGTCCACCCCAAGAAGGTTGTCGATCCGAAGACTGCCGTCGAGCCAAAGAAGACCGTCGAGCCGAAGAAGGCCCTCGAGCCGAAGAAGGCCGTCGAGCCAAAGAAGGCTGTCGAGCTGAAAAAAGCCGTCGAGCCGAAAAAGGCCGTCGAGCCAAAGAAGGTTGCCCATCATACAAAAGACGTCCAGCCTAAAAAGACACTCGACCCAAACAAATCGGTCGGGCCGTAAAAAGCTCCACACCCAAGGGTCCTCGAGTCAGAAACTCACCCGAAAACAAAAAATAAAGACAAGCAGGCGACCAATCAAAAATCCTCGGCGCCGAAGCCACGGGCAATGGAGGAAGAACTTTTTCATCCGGATCCAGTGTACCCAGAACAACAGAGGCTGTCTATACACCCTGATACAGGACATATATCAGTCTAAAATAAAAACAAAAGAAGACTGGACACTGAAGCCCCTTCTCCTGTTCCTCCTAAGAAAAAGGACTTTGGCACATCCCCTTCAAGACCTTTCACACCTCCTCCTTTCACTCCTAACATGCCTTATGTTCCATATTCTCCTCCACCTATAGAATATGATGAGGAAGAAGACATGGGTGAAGATCCTCAGGATGATTTTATACAACCAGACGATCAAGGAAACCAGGATGACACATGGAATGACCATAATGATCCTGATGACACATATTATACACAACCCATACCCGATCTTCTCCTTACCCCACAAAGCCATCTCCTACTGACGACACTGTCGCTTTAAACCAACTAGTGGACAGAGCAGCTCAGTAACATGGCGTACACATGCACACTGACCCTATAGAGGAGGATTTTCTATTTAACACCTTCGTAACATCAGAGAAGAGTGTACGTGTACTCTGTATGCTAAAAGGAGTACTAAAGCACGCACTAGACATCTTTAAAGACCCAGCCAGGGCGCGTGTCCTCAATCCAAGAATTGAAAAAAATATAAACCGGCCCCTACAGACCCCTCTTATATCAGGTCTCAGCTACCACTAGACTCCCTAGTTGTATCTAATGCTAGGAAAAGAGCAAATTCTCAAACAGGTGATGCTCCCCCTCCTGACAAGGAGTCAGAAATTTTAGAAGCCTCAGGGAAAAGAGGGCAGCAAGCACCTGGAGGATTGCCAATACCCAAGCTCTCCTAGCACGCTATGACAGAGCACACTATGACCAACTGGAGGGATTATTACAACACCTACCAGAACCCTATAAGGCAAAAGCAAACGACCTAATACAGGAAGGGAAATTCATCACTAACGCATCCATAAAATGCGCCCTTGATGTAGCTGATAAAGCCGCTAGGTACTGCTACGCCGGCATGCCTGGCTCCGCATTTCAGGATTTAAAAATGAAGTGCAATCTACCATACTCAATCAACCTATTAACCAGGAATTCTTATTTGGCCCTGCTGTTGATACCATCTTAGAAAAGATGAAAAAAGATACTGACACTGCTAAGTCCATGGGTGCACTTCAATTTCAATAGTCTAGGTGCTCCTTTCGAGGCTCAGGCAGAGGCAACCCATCCCAAACTTCATCATTCAAGAGCACTACACAAGGCACCTTTAATAGAGGCTCCAATAGAGGAGGTTATAGAGGGAACAATAACAAGGGCAGAGGACGTGATAATAATAACACCTGAGCCTCCACCGCCACCAAACAGTGACTGTTTCACACTCCCTCCAGACCACTTAACACCAGTCGGAGGCAGAATAACACAATACCTACCAGTCTGGAACACTATCACTACAGACAGGTGGGTGAGACAAATTATCCAGTATGGTTACTGCCTGGAACTCACTTCTACTCCACCACATACCACCCAAACACCGTCCAATGTCCAAAGAACACATCACGCTGTTACAACAGGAGGTGCTATCCATGCTGGAAAAGGGTGCCATAGAGCCAGTCCCATTACAACATCAAGGGACAGGGGTATACTCTCTATACTTCCTCATTCCCAAAAAAGACGTCTCCCTCAGACCAATATTAGACCTCAGACCTTTGAACCAATACATACTCTCAGATCATATGATCACTCTACAACAGGTACTCCCACTACCCCAGCAAGGCGACTTCCTCGCCACATTAGACCTCAAGGATGCATACTTTCACATCCCCATACATCCAGCTCACAGGAGATACCTCAGGTTCACAATAGAGGGTCAGCACTATCAATTCAAAGTTCTCCCCTTCGGGGTAACTATAGCACCAAGGGTTTTTACAAAATGCCTAGCAGTAGTAGCAGCACACCTCAGAAGGCAACACATCCATGTGTTCCTCTACCTCGACGATTGGCCCATAAAAGCCAACTGATATGCACAGTGTGCCAGCAATACCTCACAGACAATCCAGCTACTGCACAGTCTAGGATTTTCCATAAATTACCCAAAATCACATCTGCAACCCTCCCACATACAGCAATATCTGGGAGCAACAATAGACACCTCCGTAGCAAAGGCATATTCAAATCCAGCCAGGAGAGCCAACATACAATCTCTCATTCAAAAATTTCAGCCACAGCACTCCCTGCCAGCTCGAGTGTTCATGCAGCTTATAGGCATGATGGCCTCCTGCATATTCATCGTCCCTCATACTCTGCTTCAAATGCGCCCCTTACAGGAATGCCTAGCACGCCAGTGGAACCAAGCTCAAGGACAACTAAAAGACCTAGTGTTGGTAGACAGTCGCACTTACCGCTCTCTGCAGTGGTGGAACCCACAAAACCTTTCCAAGGGGCAACTGTTCCAAGAGCCGGTTCCACAGGTAGTATTAACAGCGGAAGCATCACTGACAGGTTGGGGAGCCCATCTCCTTCAATATACAGTCCAAGGTCTCTGGACAGTCAAACAAAAGACACTACATATAAACCACTTAGAGTTACTAGCAGTATTCCTAGCAATGAGAGCCTTTCAGAAATACTTGCGCAACAAGGCTGTGTTAATCCGGACGGACAACATGACAGCCATGTACTACATCCAAAAACAGAGGGGGGGGGACACTCTCTGCAACTATCTCCCCTAGCACAGAGCATATGGAAGTGGGCAATTCCACAAAACATTTATCTCCTGGCAGAACACCTCCCAGGAATAGACAACCAGATAGCAGACCTACTAAGCCGACACAGTCAGCAAGTACACGAATGAGAGATTCATCCTCAAGTTCTCCAACCATTCTTCCAAAAGTGGGGGCATCCAGACATAGATCTGTTTGCCACAAACGAAAACTCAAAATGCCCGTCCTTCGCCGCCAGATTCCCACACCCGTTGTCACAAGGCAATGCGATATGGATGAACTGGTCAGGCAGATTTGCATACGCTTTATCACCAACCCCACTGATTCCATTAGTGGCACGCAAACTAAGGCAACAGTCACTCACAATAATCCTGGTTGCTCCCACATGGGCAACACAGCCATGGTACACAACGCTCCTAGAACTCTGTGGTTCCTCACCAAAGACTGCGCCTCTCGCCACAACTGCTAACTGTAGGAGAGTGGGATCTGCAATCCTATGGTCACCCCAGATTTTTGCTTTTTGCTTCACTGGTTTACGACTTTCCCTGGCTGTGGGCCTGCTAATCAGACCCACAGCCTAGCTGTTCTCTCTCTAAATTGACATCCATGTATTTTAGGTGCATTTACCAATTGGTAGTGGGACCCCTTATCAGCCCCTGTACTGTGTACCTTAGGTACCCAGGGCATAGGTGAACCCAAAGCCTACCAGGGGCTGCAGCATGTATTATGCCACCCCTGGCTGGCCATCTAAACAGACACAACTGGCTGGTAAATCAGCTGGGGCAAGGTGGTGTAAACACCCTTTGCTATAGATATAGTATACCTATATCTAACCCTAAAATGGACACATATATTCCTATCAGTCACTCCTATGGCAGGCCTTATCAATCCTGAAGGCAGAGTGCTTGGAATTATGTGAGATGGTGCGCTGGCATGAGCTGAGCCTGTCTGCAGCTTGCGGATCCAAGTCCTTATAGCTGTTCCATGATAACGCTATACCATATACTCTTAAGTGCATTATAATCCTCGCGGTTAAATGCTAACTTTGGTATAGCATTATCAAAACATGTCGAGTAAGGTGTCATGCGAATTGGAATACTACCCCCTCGCCAATTCTGGCGACGGGGGTAGCATTCCACCCTTCTAGAGGGACACGACATGTATGCAACTGTGAACCCCGGTTAAAGTTAACTCGAGCCTCAGCATCACAAAATGGATGCTGCCACCACAGACACAAGTCTGATGTCCTGCTGCTGGGAGTCCTTCCAGCGAGGGAGGCCTGGACAGAGGGTTTCCTGCCTTGGGAGGTGCTAGCACCACCCCAGACAGGATTTTGTGTATTGAGGTAGGGAGGCCTGAAAGGAATGAGACATGCCTGGGGCACACAAGGTGCCCTGTGCATACACCGGTTCAATCCAGTTGCTGGGGCACTCCAGCCCCAGTTCTGGTGCGAAACCGGACAAAGGATAGGGGGTGTAACCACCCCTCTTCCTGGTCCCACCCATGGGAGGGACCTAGTCACCAGTACAGCCCCCTTTAGGAGAATAAAGGTAGGAGCTGGTCCCATTCCAAATTAGATTTATCCTGACAACTTTACAAGAAGAAACTCTGGACTTCGACGTTCTGCTCCACAGAAGACTGAAGAATCTCCCTTGTTGGCAAGGAGTGTCCACCCTGCAACTGCAGGCCCCATCAAGCGTCCTAGCGGGCCACTTTGTCGTCCTTCCTGCCGGATCCAGACTTCAGAGCCCGACGAGACCCGGACTCCCAGACCTCTCCGACCTCTACCTACATCTGCAGCACAGCTGAGATCCGTGGGTGTGACGAGACACGTGGGACCGGCCATCTTGTAGAGACTGCACTTTGCTTCCAGCACAACTTCTGAGGCATCCTCGAGAAAGTGCTTTGGGGATTGAGAAGCCCCAGCCCTGAGCAGCTCCTGCACCAAAGATCAGCCCTCCAGCATCCACGAGATCTGCGTGGGGCCCTTTTGCTTGATTGCTGCTCGACGCGTTGTCTGGTCACTTGCCGGCTGGCTAGTGACCTCTTAGACGACGATCCAAGAAATCTACCCTGCTGGTCTGGTTGCTCCAGACTGGCCCTTGCTCCCTTCCAAAAGAGGAGCACCCTGGACCCTCCTGGTCCAGTCCAGACGCCGTTTCCACTCACCGCGTGGGTTGCCTTTGCCAAGGCCTGTTGACTCTAAATCCGGATCCGACACCGCCGACAGCGAGAACCTGCGTGGGACAGCTCGTGCCTCCATCCTGGTCGTCGAAGACACCTCCTGGTCCACGTGGCTGCAGAGACAAGCGTCCACTCTTCACCTGATCGTGACAACAGCATCTGGTTCCCTCCTGGTTCCACACCGGTCACTGACTAGGGAGTTTGAACACTGTCCCCTCTGCTTTCAGGTCCTCTTCTTCCTCGATCCACCAGTGGATCGCACCGGACATCTTCCTCCTGGTCGCCTGCAGCATCTTTTTTTCCAGGCTCCATAGACTTCAACGCAGAAACCCGACACGACTTCGCACCTATGCACCCGCAGCCCGTGGGTGAGGTAACAAGAGCATTTTGGTGCTCAAGGGTAGATTGACTCTCCTAGTGTCCAGATTCACAGTCGTTTTAGTCCTAACTAGTCAGGATTGTCCGTACTCACCTTTTTCTTGAACTGTACCGTCCATAGACGTTGTTACGCATCCCGCGTGTGAGTTCACACTCTGCACCCGCGTTACGTGGGCCTCCTATTACTTACCTAAAGTTAGGGTAGCGTAGTCCCAGCGATCCTACAGCCTCTGGACAGCTCCAATTCTTCTATCGTTCTACTTATACCATTTACTTAGTATATGGTTTTCCGTGCCCCTAGGGCACCATTGTAATTTTGTGCAACTTATCGTATTCTTCCTAAGAGATTGTCATGTGCTTAGCCCTCTGATCTCATAAAGAGTTCAGAGGTGTTTGTTATTAATAAATATATTGTTTATTTTCATAACAACCTGTGTGGTGTCCTTTCATCTGGTATTCAAGGGGTTATATGTGGTAAAACAGCTGGCTTCACATGCCAAAAGAGTTTAGCCTAAGACTGCTTTGTCCATGCTACCATTAGGATAGCTGGTCTATAAGGTTGACTTACAACCAATCACCATAAGGGTTGTTTGGACTGATACAAGGTGATCACTAGAACTAGTGAGCATCATATATCAGGCCAACTTCTCACACTAACACAGAACCATGGAGAAATCAGGCATCCAGAACCCAATCAGATGAACCTAGCGATCTGGCTCCTGAGGTCTTAGAGTTCGGATATCTTAACTTGCCTCCAGACTGTATGAACATTATCAAGGAAGCAAGGCGTCCCACTACCAGAGCATACTGCACAGCTAAATGGAAAAGATTTATTATTTATTGTAATAATAACCAAATCAATCCATTGGATGCCTCCATCCAAAATGTAATCTATTACCTGCTACATCTTAAGAGATGTAACCTAGCATACTCATCCATAAGGCTACACCTTGCTGCTATAGCAGCATATCTTCAAAACAGACAACATGTGTCCCTATTCAGAATCCCACCTATCAAAGCTTTTATGGAAGGACTTAAAAGAATTATCCCTACAAAGCATCCACCTTCTCCAGTCTAGAACTTAAACACAGTACTTACCAGACTCATGGGAACCCCCTTCGAACCACTTCTTTCATGTGAACTACAATTCTTAACATGGAAGGTGGCATTTTTACTTGCTATTACCTCCCTCAGGCGAGTGAGTGAGCTTCAAGCACTAACCATTCAGGAACCTTTCATTCAAATACACCACAATAAAGTAGTGCTTCGTACAAACCCTAAATTTATGCCAAAAGTTATATCCACTTTCCACATCATTCAGTCCATAGAATTGCCAGTTTTCTTTCAAAACCCGCAGTCCGTGGCTGAAAGA